>NC_056730.1:929881699-930076699 GCF_019279795.1 Protopterus annectens
CACTGAATCTGTCAGACAGTTTATTGGCAATATCTGTTGGCTCTGTATAGGAGGCACCATTATGCAGTAGCTCAGAGCAAATCTGGATGTTGCCGTGGAGATTCTTTACAGAACTATAGAAGACCTTGTGGCTGTCTTTACTATCTGCTGCAATTCTGTTTTCATAGCTAGCTTTAGAGGATTTGATGAGGGATCTCAACTTTTTATTGAGGCTAATAAGAGAGTTTTTCTAGTCTTGGGACTTTACCTTATTCTGCATCAGTTTTCTCCTTCTTTTGCAGAGTTTGTTTATGGCAGAGGACCAGCAAATTGGCTTCCTTTTTTTGGAGGAGAGTGTCTTGGTTCTATTGGGTATGGCGAGATCGATGCATTTGTGTATGTGTTCATACAGTGCATTGGTGTATAACTCTACGATAATGCAGCTGTTCTCCATTTGCATGGGTGCTGTGAAATTAGCCACCTCTGTGTTTAGGAGCCCAAAGTTAGCTTTGGAGAAGTTTTTCATGGAGGTTACCTTTGCGGGGGAGGTGGGAGGGATGTGGATTTCCAAGGTGATTAGTTTGTGGTTGGATCTAATGAGGGAGGATTTGACTAGTGGTGTAGAGCAACAGTCGCCCATTTTAGTAATGACCAGGTCAAGGATGTTGCTACCTCTAGTGGGGCTAAGAACGAGCTGCTCCAGGGCATTGGAATTGATGAATTCCAGGAAACATTGGGCAAGTGTATTGTTACATGAGTAGGTTTTCCTAGTTAGTGGAGGGGTAGTTGAAGTCAGAGACTGTTAGGATGGACCCTAATATTCTCCAGGGTGCTTAGAAACGTGGAATGAGAGCCTTGGGACATGGTTGGGAACCTATAACAGGCTACGACCTGAATCGGTGTCTTACCCAATGTTAGCTGCACCTTAAGTATCTCAGATGTGTTATGTTGGGCTACCAGTGTAGAGGTGTGCACATCCTTTATGAATATGGAAACACCACCGCCTTTGGAGCTTCAGTCCAAGTTGTTTTGTAGTGAAAGGATATCAGTGCCACAAACTTCTGTCTAGTCCAAAGCAAGTTGCCCAACAAACTGTGAACTTACTTAAAAGTCCTTACGAAAAGAATGGCAGTATTAAGTGCAATCTGTTTAATTCCTCACAAGTTTTATTAAGAACTGTCAATGGAAGATTTTTATGTTCACTAGACCACAATGTAAGTCCAAACTGAAGTAAAAAAAAACACAAAACCAGAATCCAAAAAAGCGTTTAATAATCCTCTGATGTCTCGGCTTGTGTGCCTTCACAGAAGACTACATAATATCCATTGCACTCCATATTTATAGTATACACATTAATCTAATTAAACAATGATCCTGTGAAGGCACACAAGTGAAGTTTTTGATGTTGCCTGATGTTCATAGGCATGCAGAATCATGCATGTTGGAATTGTGCACTGTGTCCATTAGTGGATGAATGTGCGACTTCTCTTCAAGGTGGGAAATGCAGTACATGCCCAGAATGTTCCTGTATTGAGTAGGCACTATTTCAGAAGTAAAGCTGATATGTATTTCTGCATAATACTGAAGCCAACCCAAAACTGAGGCCGAAGTATATACACGAATAAACAATAATAATGCCAACACTCCATTGTACAAATAACTCAGAGAAAGTAATGTTAGCATAGTTTCTTTTAATAACCGCTTTTGTAAAACTTCTTCAGAACACATACAAAAGTGAATAAAAACATACCCTTTTGTCTATCAAAGGCCTTTTACACAACCAATAAAAAACTGTAGTTTTTAATTGGTTAACTAAATCAAATAAAACTAATATATTCCACCTAAAATTAATTAATAGCTGTGTAGCCCTTCAACTTTCTGTCTTTTAAAAAGCACTTAATATTTACACGTTCATTCAGACCAGGTAAAACATCGGCCTTTAACTTTATTTGCCAATAAACCATAGTGTGCTTATACAGTGCATTCTTGTTGTCCTTAATCTTGATTGCATATAAATGTTGTTTTATCCTATGCTGAAGGCACCTTGTAGTCATACCTGCATATAAACATTCACATCCAGAACAAACGCCAATGTAAACAACTCCTTCGGAGAAATATAACAAGTTTTACTTTACAGTATTAGAACAGGTCTAACTGGATAGGAGGGGAGGGAATTTTAAGAACCAGGTTGAGAAAAGAGAAATACATTGGCAAATAAAGTTAAAGACCAATGTTTTACCAGGTTTGAATAAAAGGCCAATGTTTTACCCGGTCTGAATAAACATATAAATATTAAGTGTTTTTGAAAGACAGAAAGTTGAAGGTTAACATAGCTATTAATTATTTTTTAGGTGGAATGTATTAGTTTTAATTTATTTAACCAATTAAAAACTGGAGTGTTTTATTTGTTGTAAAAAAAAGGATTTTGATGTTGTGACGCTCGTGCCCTGGCCCAGCAATCAAGGAGCCTCAATCCTCACCACTAACATGAGAGAGGGCGTCTTATATATAAGGAAAGGATAACAAATACACACTGTAAAGTGCAGTTTCCCTTAAGAACACACAGAGATCGCAGTCAGTCAGGGGCTGGTTGCTCCCTTGCTCTCCAGGTCCCCAATAAGACTCCCCACTAGCACAGCTATAGGGTCCGGATCTCAGCCTAGTGGGCAAGCTAAAACCTCTAGCACCCTCGCTGTCCATCCAGAGCTTTGTGTCCCTGCCCAAGTAGCTGACATACACACACACACACACACACACACACACACACTTTGAGAAGAGTTTATACAACCACACAGACACTTCTGGGGAAGGCTGGCACAGGTTCTCCAGCTGTGCCCCTTTTTCCCAGACTATACGGTAGTACCAGCTGCCAACACCCACTAATATTTATCAGCTACTCAAAGGCCCTTAAAAGGGTGTCCAATTATTACTGTACAGTATTATTATCCAATTGGCAAGTGTGACTAATCAGTCAAGGCTTATTTGGAGTGACTTGGACAGTAAACTCTATAAATATGCAATGTACTCTAGAGCTTAACTTATCTCTACACAAACCAGCCACAGTTAAAAGGTTTTAAAATATTTATTAATAAGTAATTAAAACAACAAGACAATACTTTCTACTACATAGAGCTAGTCAAGAGTTCAGAGATCACACATAAATACTTAAAATAAATCAATAGTACAGTTCTGACATCACACAAAAACACTTAGTCTAATCTTTCTAGTTCCTAGCTATTTCTAAAAGAAAACACAAGTCTGAGATAACTTACTTATAGAGCAAGACAGTGCTGTGACTTGGGTGATCAAGGCAAAAATGCTTAATGCCTTCTGATTCTCTCTGTTTAAATTGAAATTGCAGTTCTGATAAACATTACATCATTCCTTCACTTTCCTGGTGTTCCCAGGCTGACAGATACTACATTCTTTTGTTATCTTGCAACTGCAGGAAACTACAGCCATAAAAGACATTCCACATGTAAACTCTAGTAATTATTCCTTAAGTTAAAACAATAGGCAGGATGCTTTCATCTAGCCTGGCCGGAGCCGAATTGTAGCCATCAGAGGCAGTCATGAAATAATTTGAACTTCAAAGGACAAACAAGAAATGCTAGTCTTAGCTTTCTTTACAGCAGAGTGCAATGTTGTTGCATTGTTTTAAGTTCACATTTCACAGCATATTCGTTCATTTAAGAAAACAAGTCTGTAGTTCCACATTCATATTTACAAATGATAGATTTATCTGCACAATTCTATCTGGCTGGGCTGGCAGCCTTCACAGATGTATTAAAGGGTATGTTTTTATTCACTTTTGTATGTGTTCTGAAGAAGTTTTACAAAAGCAGTTATTAAAAGAAACTATACAATAACCTTAGATGTTAAGTTGTCAATCTCGCCTTCATTCTTGCTGGACTCGGCCAATACTAAAAGCTCGAGAGCTAATTCCACCGGCTCGAGGCTCCCCTATATCCCACAATGCTAGGCGGTAACTACTCAGATCTCGTTTGCCGCTATAGCTGACGAGGTGCTCTTCTACCGGCTCAGGCAGGTTAGTTTAACTTTTACCTTTTCAGGTACTTCTAAAACCCCCTTTTTGTTGTTCATATCTTAGCCCTTTTAGTTTAATTTAAATTTAGATCTCTGACCCTTTTGTCGAGTCCTTTCCCTTCTCCCCTTATCTTGTAGGCCTTGCCCTTCCTTCCCAGTCCTTCAGTGACTAGTTTAGTTTTCTTTTTTGTCAGTAAGGGCTTGTGTGTGTGTGTCTGTGGCTTTTTAGCCTTTAGTTTATAGTTGTTTGTTAGCTAAATTTAAAATAACTCTTTATACAGGGTGTGTCTGTGGTGTTTTTTGCTGTTGTCAGGCACTTTCCCTACAATGTCTAAGGAAAAGGTCTCAGGCTTCAAGAAGTGTGACTCGTGCTGTCAGAAAATGTCTCTGACACACGGTCACACTTCTGTGTGCCTGGGGTTTTGCACCTGCAGGACTCATGTGCTGTCTGCCATGGTTTCAGCCCCGAGTCCTGCAGGAGCGCAAGAACAAACTCATTCTAAGGGTTTGTTAAAGCCTGAAGGTCCCCGACTCAGTCTAGTTGGGAAAACCTTGAAGGCTTCAAAACAGTCGACTCCTGCTCCTGAGTCGACTGTAGTAGTCGAAGCAGGCTCCGACATCGGCTCCGGAGCCGTTTTTGCCTCAAATTACCTCGGCTCGGCTGGAGCCGAGGCTGTTAAGTCTTCATCGGCTCCGATACTATCGGAGCCACATTCTAAAAGAGATCGAGATCCCCTTCTATAGGATCTACTCTTACTTACCCGGCTCGGCTGGAGCCGAAGCTAATAGTCCCCATCGGCTCCGATACCATTATCGGAGCCATTTCTGAAAGAGATCCAGGTCCCCTCAATTGGTTCTGTACACTCGGCACCAGGATCTCCTCTCTACTTTCGGGGAGTCACAAATCACTTTTCTCTCGGTCTTCCAGGTTGTCAGACCATGATTTGCAGAGGGTGGTGAGTAGACTTCTTAAGTCCGAGGCACTGGCCCAAATGCTCCATAGCCCGACTCATCAGTCGTTGGCTATTCCCATCCCTCATTACATTCCTCCTCCGACTCCTTGAGTTCGAGCCAGGGCTTGTTGGAGCCATCACTGTCGGTGCGTCGGATCCGATACCATCTTTTTCGGCTCCGTCGTCTGCTCCGGTCTCCTCTTTGGAGGGATCTCGGCGCCGGGCTTCCCTCGTCGGCTCCGAGGGGGCGAGTGGCATCGGACCCATGTCCGACCCCGCTCTCCCTCTCGGGGCTTCGGCGCTGGTGAGTTCGGCTCCGACATCGGCTTCGGAGCCGTCTCTGTCGGTGCCGGGAGGGGTCCTTGTCTCTTCGGAGCGAGGGCCTCTGGCCTTGCCTGACAGAGATGCCTTCGAGGTCATGCGGAGCATGCTAGAACCAGGTTCTGCCCCACAGTCGGCTCCCTCAGCCCCTCCATCTACAATGCCTGAGGTGATTTCTACTCACCCCCTTGTCTCACACCGCAGAGAACCAACTCCTCAAGATTCCCCATTGGGAATTTCTCCTCTTCCGAGGTCTCTCCTGACCCTGCAGGAGATCCCCCTAGGAAGAGGCAGTGCAAGAGGAAGCACATTGACTCCCCTGAGTCTATCACCTCTGACACTGACTTAGAGGAATCTGAAGGGTCCCCTCTTTCCCCCCCTGAGGATGTCTCCTTTGCGGACATCCTTGAAATCCTCAAACAGAGGGGGAATTGGCCAGCCCTTAACCCTTCGGAGGATGAGTCAGTGTATCTTGAGGCGTTTGGTTCTTGCCCTTCTACCTCCTGGGTGTCCCCTCCCTTTGACCCCCTTATGGAAGTGGTGGCAAGGAAGGCTTGGACGGCTCCTGACTCAGTGGAACCCACCCCAAGGAACCATCCAAATTTATCACTGCTCCCTCAGACAAACAGTTTCTATCCAAAGGTGCCCCGGTTGATGCCATGGTGGTGGCTGCGGCCACAAAGAAGGAATTAGCTGATCCTTCTGTTCCTGTCCATCCTCCTAATAAAGAGTCTAGGACCATGGACAGATACGGCAAGCGGATGTTTTCGTCAGCGACCTTTTCTATGCGGTCGCTGAACTACTTATGCCACTTCACTCGTCTCCAAAGAGATTTACTCAAGGATATGGGTGAACTGATGAAGGATCCTACAGCTGAGGGGTTCAAAGACACTATGAACTCCCAGTTGGCAACCCTAAATTCAATTGTGAACTCCTCCATGCGACTGGTTTCATACGCAGCAGATGGAGCGAGTAGATCTGCAGGCACAGGCATTGCCTTACGAAGGCACGCCTGGATGCGACTGTGCAACTTTGCGGACCCTTTCAAGGTGTCCTTCACCAATTCCCCCTTTGACGGATCATCTTTGTTTGGTCCACAGGTGAAGGATACATTGACCAGGTGCGAGGTGGAAGGTAAGACTCTCTCTGCCGTAGGAGTCCGTTTTTCCACCCTTCTAGACCCTATCCCAAAGGTCAGAGGGAGGGAAGATGTGGTTCCGGAAACAATCTCAGGGAGTCTCATCTGACGCACAAGGCCGATTCCCCTCTAGAGGCAGAGCGGGGAATAATAATAGACGCTGCCCCAGAGGCAGAGGAGGTCCGCAAAACCAGGGTAGCAGAGAGGTGTTCTCTGACAAACCCTTTCAGCACCCCTGAGGGGCTGCCCGGCTGTCCACCTTCGGAGGCAGTCGGGGGAAGATTATCACTGTACCCAGAAGCCTGGCTTTCCCTAACTCAAGACAAATGGGTACAGTCGATCATATCCGAGGGTTACAAAATTCCCTTTATTCACATTCCAACTCAACCAAAAAAATCCCTTCCAGATGTTTCACCCGGTCTAAGGGAAAAAGCAGCATTGGAAGTCTCAATGCTGCTATTAAAAAGAGTCATCCAACCAGTCCCAGCAGACCAGCAAGGATCCGGAATCTACTCCAAATTCTTTTTGGTACCAAAAAAACAGGGGACTGGAGGCCCATTCTAGATCTCAGTCACTTAAACAAGTTTGTCAAGAAAACAAAATTCCGGGTGGTCACGCTACAGTCTATCCTACCCTTCTTGGGTCAGGACAATTGGATGTGCTCGATAGATTTTCAGGATGCGTACTACCACATCAAAATGAACCGACGCTCCAGGAGATATCTCCGCTTCAGGCTGGGAGCCAGTCACTACCAGTTCAGAGCCCTGCCCTTTGGTCTCACTACAGCCCCCCGAGTGTTCACCAAATGCATGGCAGTGGTCACGGCTCACTTGAGGCGCCAGGGATTCCAGGTGTTTCCATATCTGGACGATTGGCTCCTTACAGCCATCACCAGGCATCAGCTTCTACTATCCAGGAATTTCACCATGCAAACCTGTCAAGCTCTAGGCATCTCAATAAATTTCGAAAAATCTGCCTTGTCGCCTTGTCAGTCTATTACTTTCATAGGCGCCAAATTAGATACACAGACTCTTTCAGCAACACTCACAGAGCAGAGGGTTTTAGACATTCGGAACCAAGTATCCCTTCTGTTGCAATTGGTCAAAGTCAAAGCCAGATTAGTGTTAAAGGTACTAGGACTCATGGCAGCAGCTATTCCCCTTCTCCCCTTAGCTCGCTTTTACATGAGGATCCTCCAGTGGATGCTCTTTACCCAATGGTCCTTTCAACGACTCCCAATGTCCCATACCATACTGATAACTCAAGTATGCAAGAATCAACTATCTTGGTGGGTCACGTCACCTCAACTTCTCCAGGGAAGACCCTTCACTCTCCCCCCTCCACTTGCCACGTTGGCAACAGATGCCTCCCTGATCGGGTGGGGGGGGGGCATTATCAGGGCAGGACAGTCCAGGGCACGTGGCAACCCTTCGAGTGCCACTTGCACATCAATGTCCTAGAGATGAGAGCAGTGCTTTTAGCGTTGCAAGCCTTTCACGACTCTCTTCCCAAAGGGACTATTGCAATCCAAACGGACAACATGTCCGTGGTGTGGTACATCAACAAACAAGGCGGAACCAGATCATACCCTTTATGTCGAGAAGCACTCAGACTTTGGCAATGGGCAATCTCTTCTCAACGTTTTCTGACAGCGACGCATATCCCCGGGAAATCCAACGTCATTGCAGACAGGTTGAGCAGAGCAATTCTCATGCCACACGAGTGGTCTCTAAAGACATCAGTTCTAGAAGAGGTATTTCTAAGATGGGGCCATCCTTGCTGCGATCTTTTTGCTACTCCCCAAAACAGCAAGTGTCAAGACTTCTTCACGCTCTTCCCGTTACCAGGCCTTCCCACCAGAGACGCTGTATTCCACGATTGGCCCCGGGGACTTCTGTATGCCTTTCCCCCCTTTCCACTGATATCTCAACTAATTCAGAAAGCCATCGCCTTGAGAGTGACTATGATCCTCATTGCCCCTTACTGGTCTCGACAGATATGGTTCCCCTTTCTTCATCGTTACCTTTTGGAGCAGCCTTGGCATCTGGACCCAGTACCAGATCTCATTACCCATCAGTCGGGTCAGCTGCACCAATCTCTGTCTTCCCTAAACCTCACAGCATGGTTTCTCCAATTCCTACCTTAGCCAGGCTTCCCTCAATATCTCGCTCGGTCCGAGATATATTGATAGCCTCTCATAAATCCTCTACCTGGAAGATTTATACTAGTAAATGGAAACGTTTTTCCCTTTGGGCATCATCGAAAAACATTGATCCTTTTACTGCACCTATCCAGTCCATTTTAGACTTCCTGGCGGAAATATTTCATTTAGGATCTTCTGCATCAACCATTAGAGTTCAGTTGGCTGCCATTTCAAATTTTCATGTGGGTGTTTCAGAATCCAGCATTATGGCTCACAAACTTTGTAAGGCCTTCTTAAGAGGTATATTTCTTCTCAAACCTCCGATCAAAGACCCTCCGCCTCAATGGGATTTAAACTTGGTTCTGGCGTCTTTAATTCTTCCCCCCTTCGAACCAGCGGCTTCATGTTCTCTGAAATTGCTTTCCTGGAAGACACTTTTTCTGGTAGCTATAACTTCAGTGAAAAGAGTATCAGAACTCCAAGCCCTCTGCAGTCGTACTCCTTACCTAGTTTTTCACAAAGACAGAGTATCTCTCCGGACGAACCCATCCTTTTTACCAAAAATCTCTTCTCAAATTAACCTAAACCAGATTATTGATCTCCCCGTCTTTTCCCTAACTATTCAAATAGATCAGAGCAAAAGCTGCATTTTTTGGATGTTCATCGCCAACTGAGATATTACTTAGACAGAACTAAACAACTCAGGAAATCTGATCAATTGTTTCTGTCATATGCAGAAGGAAGATTGGGCCTTCCAGTTACCAAAGTATCTCTGTCTAGATGGCTCACTTCTACAATTACTTTCATCTATGAGATCAGACATCAAAAATTACCCTCAAGACCTAGAGCTCATTCAACCAGGGCATTAGCTACATCCATAGCCTTTCAGGACAGATTGCCAATAGACTCAATCTGTGCAGCAGCCACATGGGCTTCTCCTCATACATTCATTTCACATTACAAATTGGACATGGTTTCCAGAAGCCGTGCCAATTTTGGTTCCACTGTTCTCAAGAGTCTGTTCCGATAGGCCACCCGGGATAAGGTGCTAGGGAGCGGTCCCATCCAGCAAGAATGAAGGCGAGATTGACAACTTAACATTAAGAAGTTATGTACCTACCATAACGTTCCATGTTAGTTGTCTTCTTCTCGCCTTCTTTCTTGCCTCCTCCTCCTTCCCCAAGCCTGGACAGACCGACCGGAATTCTTTGTGTTTCTTCTTCTGAAATTTGTTACTCCATTTTTGGAGACTAATATTGCTTGGTATAGCTACCAAACGAGATCTGAGTAGTTACCGCCTAGCATTGTGGGATATAGGGGAGCCTCGAGCCGGTGGAATTAGCTCTCGAGCTTTTAGTATTGGCCGAGTCGGAGCCGAGGATCGGCTCCGAACCCATCCAGCAAGAAAGAAGGCGAGAAGAAGACAACTAACATGGAATGTTATGGTAGGTACATAACTTCTTATTTCTCTGAGTTCCTTGAGCCTTGGAGTGTCGGTATTATTATTATTATTTCTGCATAATAGCTGTATCTTCTTCTTTGGAAAGAAATTGGCACCAACATTTGTATGACATTGTGTGTGGTCCATCTTTAACACTGGACTATATTGAAGTTCTCAAGGGTAGAAACACAGTGTTAACTGCATTTTGTATCTGAGTGAACAAGTAAAAGGCCTTGAATGTTTTTCTAAGAAACATCAGTAAATGACTGAGATATTACCTCTTTTATATAGTTATGAGCAACCATTTCACAGTCATACTCTGGCATGTTGGATCATACTTTGGTTTCTTTAAGATTTGATAGATTTATTATATCCTTTTTTTCAGGTTGAGAAATGTAGCACATGTCCAGAATATGTTTGAGATGGCATTATCAGAAGAAAAAAAATATTTATTTGTGCAGAATTGGGAGATTTTATGTCTTTGGAAAGATGCTACTACCAAAACTCCCTGCAGCTCCCTTGACAATACGTCTGGGCCAACTTGAGTTTTGAGTTTCCTTTAAGTCCTTATGGGTAGAATGGTAGTGTTATGTGCATTGTTTACCTGAATGGCGAAGTGTGATTATATAAATTTTATTAAGAACTGTTATCAGTGGATTACTGTATGACCTGTTGTTCATTAGTACTAAACGCAGGATTTTAAAAGCATCTCACTGTGACATTTTGACATGTTTCATTGTACTCTCTTTTCAGTTAGCATACTTAGCATGAATATATAACTTATTTTCCAAGTGGGAATGTTGCACGTTCAGAATATATGTGCACCAAATTTGTTTTACCAAGGATATTGATTTATTGCTCTTAAAAATCATTTTCATGAGATGAAATAAGGGAATTATGTCTGCAGTTCCTAAGTGTAATTTCCAGTCATTACCATGATTTTATTTTCTAGTCTATCTGTAGGTATAGGATCATAAGGGGATACTAGGTTAATAGCCTTAGACCTTTTCAGCCTAGTCATTCATGCCCCAAATTTCCCAATTTTCAATGCTTACAGGCTAGAATGACTATGGTATATGCCCGTGACTCAGGGCATCTACAAACTGCCCCTGTCAATAAGGGCCACAAGCAATTTGCTATTTCCCATCCATTGGTCCATAATATTTCTGTCCTATCATTTCTTCCTCATTTCTGTCTCTGCAATTAATGATCTGAGTAAAATATTACTGTTTAGAAAACTGTTTGGATTCCTGGTTGTGTGTGATCTGTTGTTGCTGCAATTAGTGCATTTATCCCTCCTCTATTATTTTGCTGTCTTCCCCATTCTAGTCCACACTTCTGTGTGATCTGAAAACTCTGCCATCTGTAATTCCTATGTTATCTCTCATGTTTTTAGACTTTGTTTGTGTCTTTCAGCTTTTCCCGGTTAGGGGTCGCCACAGCGGAACTCCGGTCCGCTAATGATTGGTAGTTGATTTTTACGTGCCGAGTTACTATAATCCATATGCCAAATTAAAACAGATTCCAGGTACAGAACGCTAAATAAAGCAACCTGATAGTATTATAAATAATAAACATGAGAAGAAAATAGGCTGTGGTGAATGAGTGACTTGAACAAAAATGCAATGGAAAAGTAGAATTAATTTATTCAAATATCACCATTATACTTTGCACTGAACATGGCAATACGTAATGTCTGTGTCAGTGTCTTGACATGACTTGCCCACAGCATTTTGCAAGTTATGAGGAGAGAGACAGAGAACAGAATGCATGCCACTCAGTCTTGTAGTCAAGACACATACCTAAAGCCAACAGTTATGGTGGGACAAAGACACACGAGTGGAATTTAACTATTTCTGTTAGAAAGTTACTAGAATAACAGCACTTGCAATAGCATTCATTTACTGAGGGATATGAAGTGTGAAAATCTAATGTCTGGCATAAATAATTAACTGTAATCCTGTGTAATTTACCAAGTCAGGTAAAAGGAGACATCTGGAACCTTCTGACAATGCAGGGTAAGGTTGTGGTGTGTGTGGTTTGTGTATTAGATTGTTTGAATGTGTGTATTGTATGAGAGAGAGAGAGAGATGGTGAATGAGGATTATGGAGCATGTGCTAAGATGATGCATCAGATGCCACTTAACTACTGCAGTAAAGTGCTGATCTGTACAAATGAATAAAAGTGGGAAGAGAAGGCATAAGTGGCAGTTGACAGATTCATTCAAGATCATATAATCGACTTTCTGAAAAGTTGAATGAAACAAAACAAAAATCTATGTTTTAGCAGGGAGGCAAGACCCCTGCTCCCTCCCCAACACCCTGCAAATAATTTTACATACCAACTCCAAGATCACACTACAGTGGGGAAAGGGTAAATTCTCCATTCTCCACTGTAGTGTGATCTCCATACAAATGCTTCAACTTTTCAGAAAGTCAGTCCTATGATCTCAACCATATGAAGTTCAACTTTCTGAATAGTCTGTCTTCTAAATGGGACCTATATATTCTCTGTATGAATCATGGGTGTAAGACAAAGCCATTAAAATGGCTTACAGATGTACACTTTGAGTATTGAGATATGTCCTTGTCGTCAGTCTTGCATGACTAAAGAAGACTGGGGTTAAGGAGATTACCAACCCATTGTATAAGCCAATATTAATGATTTTTTTCTATTTTTATTATATTTATTAAGAGCCACATTGTATTCCCTTTTTAAGATTTTCTCTTAGAATTGGAAGAGTGTGTTAAGAAGTGTGCAAATGGTTAAAAGCTGCAGGTATAGTAGGTACATTGCAGGGTGTTAATGATTACTTGTGTCCTTAAATTAATGAAATGTATTTGTTGTCATGTCATAACACTAACTGTCCTAGTCACGCTGCAAGCACAAAACTCTGTCTCTGTATCACTCTGAAGTCCACTGTCTCTTCCTGTATTTGTGTTGCAGGATGGATTTGAAGACCTCCAGGATGATTGTCAGGCCACTGGCCTTCCAAGATTAGAAACAGTTCGCTATGAGTATCATGTTGTATACTCCAGCAGCTACCAGGTCCCAGTGCTGTATTTTAGAGCATGCTACACAGGTAAGGTAAGATGCTTTAGCCGGCCTACCCAAAAAATCAGTGTTTGGAGTCCCACTTATTGTGTCAGCTGCAGCATGAATACGGGACTGGATGTAGTAGCTTAAGTGCCAGCTCCGGAGGAAAGGGATTAAGTGACAAATAGCTGCTCTTTTTCCTGAGGAAGGGTTGTGGACATTTGGTGTAATAAGGGACACCAGAAATATTCTTGCAACCATATTGCACTGAGTGAATGTGTACGTAGGCAGGACTGTTGCTTGTTTTCTCTTTTTATTCAGGGATAAAAATGAGTAATAGACATAATGTCATAGGTAACATTGCATCATACACTGAACTCTCATTTTGGCCTGCATGTTTTGTTTTTCTTCTGTGCTATTGTGTGACCTGAAACAACTGTAACTTCAAGGTCTTGCAGATTTGGGGGTCCAGCTTGATGGCATCTGATAGATGACAGTGAAGTTCAACAGTCATAGATGGTTATACAGAATGATACAGCATACTAAAGTATGAGTATGTTTATGCTGATGTTTATGAAGTTGGTTGCAAGTCAGTGTTCATAGGTTCATAGATTAGTACTAGGCTAACTGCCCCTGTGAGCCATTTTAAGCATAGCCAATTACCCTGCACTTTGTGTTTGTAAGGCAAACACCTTAACCATTAGGCCAACCTTCCAACCCGTGTGTCAATTTCTTCAGACCACTTACAGTGGGATCAACACTGGCATTGTTATAAACTGATTTATTCTAACACAATCTGACCTGAATGCCTTCAGTGATTATATCTGAAATATTCTGGTCAGTTAACTTACGTTAAGTTAGATAAGAGTAACATATTGGTCCACACAGCCAGGGTCTCTGATTAACACACACACAGCCCATCTGTGACTTTATAAAAGTCTTGAACATTCAGAAGCCATGTAGCTGAAATATTTGATGTCCTTAATGGGTCATTTGCATATCCAATGGGCCTCCATTACAGGAGGTTTAAGGTATCACAATGAAAACTCGGTATCTTGGCTCATTTTTTCTTGCAGTTTTTACTGAATGGTTTGTCTGTGTGACCTTTTATCCTTTGGTTTTAACTTCATTCTAGTGAGATCTCAGAGCACACTTCTCTGAAGGTAATTCATGTACTTTAAGCCTGGTTTTGCACCATCTACATTTTCAATGACTTTGCAGTGTTGAAACTGAAACCATTGAAGAAAGGAGCATGATTAACGCCACATTGGTTAGTCAAGCAGTTGTCTGTACTAATTTCCTTTTTTTAAATGTTAAAGTATAGAAAAACAGATGTCATCTAATTAACATATTTGCCAAACATATCTACATCATGTTTAGAAATTGTGTTCCTTTTATAGGATCGATCATAGCAGTTTACTAGGCTGTCGAACCGGAGTTCGTTTCAATCCTAGCCTTTTCATGCCAATGTAATACCATAGATACTCTAGTCAGTATCCATGATTGTATTTACTAATGACTGCCCATGTCCAGGAGGGTTGTGGATGCTATCCCGGTTAAGAATTTAAGGTGAACCATCCACTCATTCAGGTTCCTTTTGAACAGTGTCATAGAAGTGCTCTGCTTCACGTGAATTGGTATCCTATTCTTGATATGCATTAAAGCAGAGTCTTTGTGTTTAATGAGTTACAACTTCATTTGTATCCCTTTCCTTCCATTTTCTGTGATCATAATGCAGTGGTATTGACATTATATTTAATTGCAAAACAGCAGAAGTCATACTTAAAGTAGTGTGCCAAGCATTTAATTCAGATGAACATAATGGTGGTGGAAGGTTTAACATATTTTTGAAAATGCATAGGGTAGTAAACCCCAGGAAGAGCCTAATAGTGAGTTGGAATGCAGCCTGATACTGTTTTTCATAGTTTTCTATGAGGCTATTAATAACATCTTAAACTGGATATAATGTATGTGTGAGACTTTAGTAGTATTTTAAATATATGTATCCAACCCTGTCCATTGTTTTGAATGAGCCCCCCACACACATGCGCGCATGAGCGGACCCACACACACACAAAACACTCTAATATATACTGAGACAAATTTTAAAATAATTTGCATAAAAAGGACAGCCTACCCAAACCAACTGCGCTGTTGCCAATTTTTATTTTGTAAAATTTGCTTTAAATCAGCTGGAAGAGCTGTAAATCTGAACTGTAGTGCATGGATCACCCTGATTATGCTCCTTTAACAGTTAAAGCTTGCTTCACCACTACTCTGAGAGACCCAACCTTAACAACGCTTAGAAGGGTGCAATTGTTAACCACCCCATG
The DNA here is from genome assembly GCF_019279795.1 of Protopterus annectens. NCBI lineage: Eukaryota > Metazoa > Chordata > Ceratodontiformes > Protopteridae > Protopterus > Protopterus annectens. The sequence continues at coordinate 929,897,092 of NC_056730.1, forward strand.
GGCTGTTAAGATAATACATGGCGCTAAAAAGTAACAGTATCAGCCAGTAAACAGCAGCACCAGGATGTGAAATGGGTTTTTTCACCTACTGTTTCTGCCTGTAACAGCCAGTATTTTGAAGTAATCTGCTTACCTTAGGTAGGGAATATGTAAGGACATCAATCACTTCCCCCACTGTTTTACTGGCTTTCAAAGCCAGCACAGTTCATCGCATTTTTTTTTTCTTTTTTCCTTTAATCTTACTTTTGTATAACTAGTACTACATGAAGCAGTTAAATCTCCATGCAATACAAAAAATTATTATTGAATCTCCAATTATAATGTAGTATAATGTGTTCTTAGTGTGGATGGCAAGATCTCAGACATATAACATACTCATTACGGTCAGAGATACAATGATAGTTCTCTATGTAGATGACTATGTGCAGCATGCAAATGTGACTGCACTACATAACAGCATTACAGCAGTACTAGAAAAGGTGGTTGGAAAAACTGATGGAAAGCATCAGAAAGCAACAGTATACTGCACACAAAATATATGGTTTCAGCCTGTTGAGGTTGTCGAACTTCAGTTGAAGGTGGTAGGGTAATAGACATTCCAGAGCTGTACATGCCTTCTGTTCAGTGGCGGCTGGTGACTTCAAATCAAAAGGGGGGTTGCAGAAGAAGATGGCTGAATGGGGTGGGGCCAACTAGAAAGGGGCAGGGCTATGTTACAGTGGGATCAACACTGGCTATGCTTACCAATTTACATAAAATAAGTGCTCAATCACTATTGCACATGCTGAATAGTCTACCAGCCAATACTAGACTAAAGCCCATTTCAGAGTTAACAAGGTGTTTAGTTAGGTTCTGCTATAACACAAAAAACCTAAAAACCTCTAAACAGTAAAAAAAAAAAAGTGGTTTGTCTTGACAACATGAAACTATTATGAGTACACTTGATGTATTAACGTACACTGTACTGTATGAAGTAATTTGCATTTTGTACAGTGCCAAATGAAAAGTAAGGAAATTTGGAGATCTTACTGTACTGTCTTAATTTATCATTCACAATTTAGGGTCAATCCAATGCTTATTGCGCCAAGTGATCCTAAGAGACAGTAAGATGATGTCAAAGTCCATACAATTTGCTTTTATAGTTACAGCAGATGGAAGGCAAAGCACACTGCTACATGTATATGTAAGTGGGTTTGAAGACTCACCTATACAGTATGCTGCAAGCAGTACTTCTTACTCTGTTTCTGAACCCAAAGAGAAGCTGTGGTTTGGTCTGGAACACATCCAGTCATACTGGATTTCATTTTACTTTCCTTTATCTGGACACAAAAGTGACCATTTCAAATTTCCCAAGCAAATACAGTATTCATGTGACCCTGGTACCAATTAAGTACTTGTAGTATAGTACCAGGTATGTGCCTCTGTTGTGTTCCTATGAGTATTTCTCCGGTTTCTTGCTTGTAGATAAAGTCCATTCATCTTGGCTTTATTTTGTGTAAACAAATCAATAACTTTTTTGTTGAAGTTTGTTATATTCCACGTTAACTCCTTTCGTATGGAAATCATAGCCAATGCATTCATTCTTTCCTCCCCCATTGTACAACAAAGAAACATTTTCATTCTTTCCGTTGTTGAGAAGCACCTTTCTGCCTCAACTGTTGACACTGGTGTGGCAGCTATAATCAACAACACATTGGAAATCTCTCAAAACACACTGGTTAATGAGTTGTCCACTAAGAATTTTAACATCTTGACTGCACTGCCACTTGCTGCAAAGTCTTCACGGCGATACAGCACTCCAAGTTCTATTCTAAATTGTCCCCTAAGTAGGAATGGGTAGTTTTCTATTGTTGCTGTGAAGAGATTTTCTGGAAAAGTTTTCAGGCAGTAGCAGCTGTGCCCAATTTGTTCAAATCATGATGTTGCCTGGAACTTTGATATCACACACTTCCTTTGCAGCAATAGACAATGTGTGATGCAATGGTTAGGATCTTGATGGTCCTCGTCTAAATCTTGTCAGGATGTTGTCTGTCTGTAGGTACTGTTCTGCAGTGCTGCCTGTTTCTGATCTGACATTGTCTTTTGCATTCAAAAATATATGTGCATCCTTTTCAACTGTGGTTGCATCTGTGGTACGACAATGAAGTTGTCTGTACAGAATGTCAGCATGGGGCATTACACAATGGAAAACAGTCAGTCAAAACATGAATTCATCATCTTCAAGTGTTCACATTAACCCATTTGCTTCCTGTACAGTTGCTGCAGCAGATGTAGGACACTTGTACAAATAATAAAAACACTCTGACAGTAAGTCCATGTTTTCATACAATGCATTTACAGTATGGATATTAAATTTACACCATGTTCCAGAGATTTGTGACGTGTCATGCTACTGTATTTTCCAGAACACCTTGTCTTTGAACCGAATGTGAGAAAAAGGCTGGAATTCCACCAGAAGTTGAAAAAAATGTCCTTGCTTAAGTATTATGTAGTATGGCTCTTTGCATTAGCAGAATAAGTTGGTGAGCTTAGCAGTGTAGATAAGAAGTGTATTTAAATTCCTGTCTTATGCTGGCCTGGACCTCATGCTGAACTCCACTCATAACAGATGCACCATCAAAATTCTGAGCAACCACTTTTTCGTACTGTTCACTTATCACACCAGCAGTATGCTCTGCAGGCTGTCCAGGTGGTATAAAATATCCCCAAAAACATTCCTGCACCTGGACATTGACAACATGATGGAACGTAGTGGCAATTTGCCACAGCCCTGCAATATCTGTGGTTTCATTTGCAATTACTGCTACAAATTTTGCAGTATGAGTCTCTTTTTTTTTAATTTCTACTCTGCATATTGTTAGTGTGCAGTCTAGGAGTTCATTCTGAACTGTTTTTGATGATGTCCTTCTTTTCAGTGTTGCAGTATTCTTAACATATGGGGTAGTCTTCTGCCCAACGACCCAATCTCCTGCCTATATACAACAGCTTTTAGCTACTGCAAATATGTGGGGACATCACAAGTATGTTCTGATAACGTCAGCCATAAAGGACGTCCGCATGTACAATCCTCAGAACTTTTCTGCTGACATTCAGAAGGTTGACTCCTACGTTGATTTGCATTCGGATTAAGTAAGTTGCTGCCAGCTTCAGATAAGTGCTTCATTGAGGATTTATTTCTTTGCTACTGCTCTTTGTTATTAGTGCATGCCATCCAGGAAGGGCAATTGTAGGTGTGGAAGGCACATTCCACAAAAAGATAGCCATGACATTTGTCTTTTTTGCTTAGGGCCAGGTACGACTATCGATCCTGTTCCATTTGTCAGGCCTTTGTGCCTAAGACTTTGCGTAGCTGACTTTTAGCTTTAAATCTCTACCTGGAGAATCAGCGGCTTAAATGTCTAGCTAAAGACACAATGGACAGTTCCGGTGGTCCTTAGGCGGAGCCAAGTTTGAAGAGGAAGGTTAGCAAACCTAGACCTGAATTCTCTTCGGCTGTGCCTCTCACCTCTCACATATCTCTTGAGGTCGGTGAAGATCCGATGGTACGTTTGGAGATTGGGTCTGGTTCCTCTGCAGGTACCTCATTTGAAGCCACTAAGAAATCTGGTCTCCACATGTCCTCAGACATGGTGTAGACATCCGTTTTGAGTGGAATAGGGGAACCCGTGGCTTGCTGCACTTGAGGACCCCAGGGACGTTCCTACTGCTAGGGATCTTCCACAGACTACTTCGGACGTTAGGCCTATGTCGGGTTCCTCTACTTCTCATGCAGGAATGCATGTAAAGAAAAAACAAGACATTCTCATGTTCCTTCAGGTCCTTAGTCTGACTGAGATGCTTTCTCCCAGGGTCTTATCAAGGCTTTGATGGGTCTGAAGCCTTCCTCGGCTATCCATATTTCTTCCTTTACTTTCTTCCCTGTTCAAGGAGTTGGGACTCAGCTTCTTTCTACAGACAGTGGTGACTCTTCCTGTGATGAAGATTCTGTAGCTTATTCCACTCAAATTACATCTCCTCTAGAATATGCTCCTCAAGAGGAGGAATATAATGGGGGGATTCCCCAGTGCAAGATATTTCCTTTGCAGAAACCACTAACAAAATGAAGGAATTTTTCAAATGTGATTGTTTCCAGATTTCTGATGAAAAAAAAGGTATTAGGGTTGGGAGGGTGGCCTAATGGTTAAGGTGTTTGCCTTACAAACACAAGGTGCAGGGTATGAGTCTCACAAGGGATAATTGGCTAGGCTTAAAATGGCTCGCAAGGGCAGTTAGCTTAGTACTAACCTATGAACTATGACCTTTTGTAAACTGAGGTTCCCTCTCCTTCTGCAGTGCCTCCAGTCCTTCCAGCTTTCCTGGATGCTTTTGCCTCCTCTTCTAAGACTCCATATTCTCAGGCTACTGCCCCCAAGAGTCCATATAGATTTTACAAGGTGCCTGATGATTGTAAGTTTCTCTATAAGTGTCCCTGTGCTGATCCAGCAGTTGTTTCTGTAGCTTCTGATAAGTCTTCATGATTGTCTCCTTCAACTAAACTTTTACCATCAGATAAGGAGAGCAAGATTCTAAAGAGACTGGGTAAAAAGGTTTTTACCTCTTCAACTCTAGCTATCAGAGCAATGAATTACCAACCTCGTATGTCTAGGTTTTCCTTGGCTGTGATTTCCCAGGCTTCTCAAGCTCTTGCTCATCTGCCAGACTCAGATTAAATGACATATTTTGTCTTTTTTGGCTTCCTCTTCACAAGTAGCTAGGTATTCCATTAAGTACAGCTATGATGCTGTTAAGGCATCATCCAGAGCTGCTGCTTCTGCTTCTGTGCTTAGGAAACTTCAGCCATTACCTGACGATATTAAAGTGAAATTGCTAGATGCTCCTTTGACTAAGTCAGCTCTTTTTGGTTCTGCAGCTGCAGACTATTTAAGACTTTCCAAGAGAAAGGGAAGGAACTTCAAGATTTGAAGCACCTGTTCATTTCTGCTGTTCCTAAGTTTCATAGGAACTTCCCCGTCAAAACATCTTTTGTTAGGAGACCAGTTTGCTTGTCTTCTGCCTCTGCTTCTGCTTACAGGCCTAAAGAACTGTTAGGAGGCCTCCTCAATCCAAACCTTGTGCTTTGCTTCCTTCTACTTAGCAGTCTTTTCAAGCCAGGCCCAGTTCTCTGTGACTATCAGCAGTCTCTTCCGAGTCATACTCCTATATCTCTTTGCCTGTCTCTCTCTCTCTTTTCCAGTTTGGGCAAGGATCACTGAGGATTCTTGGGTTCTGTCTATTATCCAACAAGGATATTTTATGACTTGGAAGGCTCTCTCTCCTTTCATGGGAATACCACAATCCCCTTCAAATCAGCTGGAATTGTTTCCAGAGATCCTATCACGGCTGTTTTCTCAAGGCACAATTCAAAGTGTGCCATTGGGCCAGAGGGTTTTATTCAACAATGTTTCTGGTTCCAAGAAAGGATGGTCCTTGGAGACCAATTCTAGACCTTTCCCACTTTGAACACTTTCCTGGAAGTGCCATCTTTCCGAATGCTGTCCTTACAAACTCTCTTTCCTCTGATTTCTCCTCAGTCTTGCATGGCCTCTCTAGACATCAGAGATGCTTATTTACATGTACTCATTCATCTTCTGTACAGGAAATTTTCTGCATTTCTCAGTGGGTTCTTTGCATGTTCAGTTTTCTGCCTTGCCTTTTGGTCTTTCCACTGCCCAAACAGTATTCACAAAGTGCTTGGCCCCTGTGATTGCCTTCTTGACAGGCCAGAAAATTCAGGTATATCTATGCCTGGATGATCTTTTTCTGGCTCCTCAGTCAGAACAGTTGTCTCAAAACATACAGGTGGGGATATATCTCCTTCAAAGTCTAAGGTTCATGATAAATTTCAAGAAATCCTCTCTGACTCCATCTCAGGATCACATCTTCCTAGGGTACAGGTTCAAGACAGACCTTATGATGTTTTTTCTTCCCACAGACAAGGTTCAGTCTCTCATTGCCTTTCTGGAAAGCCTTTTGCCTCTTCCTTCTATTTAGGCCAGGGAGTTTCTAAGACGACTTAGGTTCATGGCTTCCACAATTCCCATGCTGCCCTTTGAAATTTTTTCAGTGGTTCCTAAAGGCAACCTGGTCACAGCATACTCACCGTCTAGAGGTTCTGATTGCTCTCTTCCCCTGCCTAAAAACAGGGCTTCTCTGGTGCATTCAGCAGCTTACTCTGAATCCAGGCCTTTCTCTTCTTCTGCCTCAGTCATCTCAACATCTATTCGTAGATGCCTCAGACACAGGCTAAGGGGCAACTTTTGCTTCCAGGAAGGTGCAGGGCTTTTGATCTCCATCTCAAAGGAGGGAGCACATCAACATCAGGGAAATGAGGGCTCTGATTCTGGCTTTGCAGCCTTTTCATCCTCTCTTTCATCCAGGTCCTCTGAAAATTTTTAGAGACAACACCACTGTTCTCTGGTACATAAACAAAGGAGGACTAAATCTTTCCTTTTTTGCAGGTTAGCTTTCAGGGCACGGGAACTGGCAATTCAGTACAAGGTGACTCTTCTTGCAGTTTACATACCATCTACTCAAGACATTGTGGTTGACACCTTAAGCAGGTCCATGACACAGTCCCATGAATGGATGCTTCACAGGGATGTGTTTCTGGACTTGGTCCACCAGTGGGGTACTCCTCATCTGGCTGTAGTTGCCTCCCCTCTGAACAGGAAACTTCCTCTATTTTTTTGTTCCAGACTCCTACATCCTATGGCTTGGAAGGTGGATGACCTATCCTTCCCCCCCTTCCCTCTCATTCAGAAAGTTCTGCTGAAAATTCAGCAAGACAAGCCAAAAAGTCTTGCTGTTGACTCCCTTTTGGCCAAGATAGCATTGGTTCAGTCTTCTTCTGCATTTAGCCAAGGGCCATCATCACAAGTTATCTCTCCACATGGATCTGCTCACACAAGCCAAGGGATCCTTGCTTCATCCACATCTGTCTTCAATTCCTTTCAGGCACCTTTTTTCATAGGATGTGCTTTGGGTTTTGCAGGATGCAAGGAAACCCAATATTAGTAAATCTTGCATTTCCAAATGGAGGAGATTTTCCATCTGGTGCCTTTCTAGAAATCTAGACCCATTTTCTGTGGACATTCCAGTAGTTCTTTCTTGTGTGAATTACTTAACAGCGGCTTGTCATACTCCTCAGTGAAAGTCCACTGTTCTGCTATTTCTGCTTATCTGCCATTATCTCGACTTTAGCATCCAGACTGGAGATAAAGCTTTTTCTCAAAGGCTTCCTACATATTAAGCCTCCCAGGAAAACAGTTCCACTCCTTGGGATCTGAATTATGTCTTAGAGAAGCTAACTGTGGCCCCTTTTGAGACCACAGCTTCTGCTTCTTTAAAGTTTTGCACTTGGAAGACAGTGCGTTTGGTAGCCTTGACCTCTGCCACGAGGGTTTCGGAAATTCAGGCTTTGATGGCATCCCCACCTTTCTTGGTTTTCCACAAAGAGAGAGTTTCTGTGTGAACCAGTCCTTCTTTTATGCCTAAGCTGGTGAATGAGGTGTCTCTTAATCTGTTCAATTGCCCACCATTTTCCCTTCTCCTCAGTCCTCTAGTGAAAGGATTCTGCATACCTTGGATGTACATAGGCAACTTAGATTCTACCTAGATAAAATTAAAGTGATCAGGAAATCAGATCATCTGTTTGTGTCTATTCCATCCCAGTGCTCTGAGTTTACCCATTTCTAAACAGACAATTTCTTCTTGGATTTCCAAGGCTGTTGTGTTTTATGATTTTCATAAGTCTCTGGCTGCGTCTGTTAGAGCTCATTCTACAACATCGGTGGCTTCTTCAGATGCTTTCTTTAAAGGCCTGGAAACTAATTCTATTCTGGATCCTGCTACATAGTCTTCTGTGCACACTTTCACCAAACATTACAAGTTGGATACCATTTCTAGAGCTAGAGCAAGGTTTGCTAGAGCCATTCTCAGTGGCTTTGTTGAAAATTCTATAATGCATAGTTCCTCTGCTCCTTCCACCTCCCATGCTTTGGTATTCTCCCATATGTTAGTACTGCAACATTGAATAGAAGGACATAGAATAGTTGTGTAAGCATAGATGTCATTCCCTTTTATGTTGCAGTATTCTGTCCCTCCACCCCCCCCCCCCACATCTTGTTCCTTACTTGGATGGCTTCATATTCCTTAGCTCTGTTGTTCCTTATGGGGCATTTTAATTCTGAGGATTGTACATGCAGATGTCCTTTTATGGCTGACTTTGTCAGAACATACGTGCAATGTCCCACATACTTGCAGTAGCTAAAAGCTGTTGTATAGTTCCCGAATGTTGGGTCTTTGGGCAGAAGACTACCCCATATGTTTAGAATCCTGCAACATAGAAGAGAAAGACATCTATGGTTATAGTAAGATTTTACACAACTATTCTTTCCTTTAAAAACTGTTGAAGTTTTTCCGATCAGTCCTGCAGGTGAAGTCTACCAGCCTATGGAACATTCAAGGACCCAGTGAGTCTTCTGATTCATCATGGCCTCTTTAAGCTACTACTACTTCAGCAAACAGCTTGATGTAGTCAATTTTAAGTGATAGAACATGTTGCTGTTTTCTTCTACTTTCCACTGATAACTGGTATCCAACTAAGACCTAATATCCACAGTTCCTAACATTGCCAGACTCATTTGGTTGTCAAAATGTTTAGCAGACTGTTCATGTTTTCTAGCCTTTTCAACCATTCTCTTCAGATCGTTCACACCCTTTGATGTCCAGTCATCCTCTCCACCAAGCAATAAGCTTGGGAAACCGTACAAACTGTTTCCTCACGCCCACAGATCCAAGTGTGCTTGTCATAGACTGAGCTAAAGCTGGATGTGTATGTTCTTGACCTACTTTTACCTTGAGACTCCATCTTGAGATCAGGTCTGGGTCTTCCAGTCCTCTTGATTCTTAACTTCTTATTAAAAGACAAGTCTCTAATATTATTAGATAGGTCACTGTAACAGTCTTCTCACTCATTCAGAGTGGTGGTAACCTTGTAGAAGACATATTACAGAAATTCATAGGTAGGTACTAGGCTATTGGCCTTAGGGCCTATATAAGCCTAGCCAAAAAGGTACCCTGGCTTTCACCACCCAAGCAAATTATTTTCCTGTGCCCCTGTCGAGCAGAGCCACAGAAGTGATCCCCGGGGTGAATTTCCTATTTCCCATCCAATCATCAAGATTTTTCTTGGAGTGCTGATGAGGAGCTTTGATATAGATAGGTAGTTTGTTCCAGAGTATGGGAAGTCTCTGGGACACAAATCTATCCCTCCAGCATGTTCTGTTTATTGTGATGACAAGGTTTAGGACCCTAGAAGCGTGTAGCTCGGAGGGATTGGGATTTCTTTAAGTGGAGCATGTCCAACAGCACTGGTTTTGACATAGCTTCGTATGTTAGGCAGAGATCACCTCTGAGTAGGCGATATGCAATGGAGTAAAGCTGGAGTTTTTTGAGACGGTCTGTGTAGGGCATCTGTTTGAGGCCGGTAATCCTCTTTGTGAGGTATTTCTGCCGCCTTTCCAGTTGTTGTAGATGTCTTGTGAGGTACATACCAAAAGGGGTGTTGTAGTCTATAAGGTTCCTATCAGATAACCGAAGACTCATTTTGTTGAATGCATCTTGGTCGAACTTGAAATGTCGAAAAGGCAAAATGACAAAGCGGCATATAAGCAAATTCTTTCCCTGGGAAAGAAGTTGCTTGGCTGCTTCGTCACGTTGCCATTTTCGGTACTGTAGTGTGATCCCGGAGTTGGTATATTTAAGTAGGGGGTGTGTGGGAGTGGGTGTGGAGGTCGAAGCCCCCCACTTTATGCAATGTTTTAATGTCTTTTTTTTTTTTTGGGAACAGCGATTGTTTTTTCCCTGGGGAAAAAAATCGCTGTTCTGGTTGTTCAATGTCTTGTGAATTCGAACTTTAGAGTTTGATACAACAACATTTAATTGTTCGTTGTTATAATACAGACCCCTCTATAATGGGTCTAATGAGTGATGAGTAGAGGGGAACAATGACCTCTTTTTTTCCTGGATGAGAAACCTTTTGTGATTAGGTGTGCCACGTAGAAGGATTTCCTGACTACTGTGGCAATGTGATTATCAAAGGAGAGACTACTGTCCACCTGTGTCCCAAGGTCTCTTATCATACTTTCAGTGTTAGACTACTGCCTATGTGGTAGTTCATGGGTACAGAATTTTTACCAAAGGGGATAACATTGCACTTTTTGACATTGAGCTTGAGGCCTTGGCTTTGACACCACAGTGAGGCCCTTTTGTAGGATGTCCACATCGTTAGGAGTTTTGATTATGGCTCCTAGTTTGCAGTCGTCTGCGAACTTCATTAGCCAAAGACCTTCTGTGTTAGCCTGTACTTCAGAAAAGTAGATACCAAACAGGAGAGGACTCAGGACTGAACCCTGTAGTACTCCACTTGGTCTGAAGTCGGATTTGGAATCTACTACTTTCAGTGTGGGTTTAGTCAGTGAGCTAGTTGGCAACCCATCTTATGACATTGGGATTTGTACCTAGTTTAGTGAGTTTATCTATAATTCCAGAGTGGGGGATGGTGTCGAAAGCCTTGGCGAGAGCTAGATAGGCTGGGTGAACCACCTTACCCTCGTCTGTGGCTTTGGTGACTACTTCAAAGAAGTCTATCAGGTTTAGGAGACATGATCTGCCTTTTACAAACCCGAACTGGGTGGGGTCCAGAGTTTGGAGATTACCAGTGTCTTTGTTTATAAGTTCCATGATGATACGTTCTATGGCCTTGCAGACCAGGCTCGTCAGACTAATGGGGCGGTAGTTCCTCGGGTCCGTGGTGACTCCTCCTTTGTGGAGTGGGATAACCGTCGCTGTGCACCATTCAGTGGGCACAAAGCCTGAGTTGAGGCTATGACTGAACAAGGTACTTAGGTGGGGTGCCAGTTCGTTCTGTAGCTCATGTAGGATGTTGTCAGGTCCCATGGATGCCGTGTTCTTGGCTTTGGAGAATGTGGTTTTTACCTGTGCAGCCATGATTACAGGAACTTTGCATTCTTCCGGTATAGAGATGGATTCTTTAGGGGGTGAGAGGGGGGTAAAGTTAGCACTGAACCTATCTGCTAGGATGTTGGCAATATCAGTTGGTTCTGTACATCTAGTGCCATTGTGCTGCAACTCAGAGCAGATCTGAGTGTTGCCATTGAGATTCTTGACATAGCTATAGAATGCTTTGTGGTTGTCTTTAGAATCAAGTGGCAATTTTGATTTTGTTTTCGTAACTAGCTTTGGAGGATTTTATGAGGGAGCTCAGCTTCTTACTGAGGCTGAGCAGGGAGTTCCTATAATCATGGGATTTTACTCTTTTTTTGCAACAGTTTCTTTCTTCTGTTGCAGAGTTTGTTTATGGCAGGGGACCACCAGATTGGCTTCCTATTTTTGGAGGATAGCATCTTGGTTCTGTTAGGGATAGCATGATCCATGCACTCGTGTAAGTGCTTATCAAGTGCATTTGTGTAGCATTCAACAGTCTTGCCTCAATTGTCCGTCTGAATGGGTGTCGTGAAGTTTGCCACTCCTGTCTTAAGAAGCGTGAAGTTGGCTTTGGAGAAATATTTTACGGTGGTTTCCCTAATGGGGGATGGGGTGGGATGTGGATGTCTAGGGTGATTAGCTTGTGGTCGGATCTAACCAATGAGGAATTGACGTCTGGTGTGGAACACTGGTCGCCCATGTTGGCAATGACCTGGTCTAGGGTATTGCTGCCCCTGGGGGGGTGTGGGTAAGTTGATGCAAGGCATTGGAATTTATGAATTCCAGAAAACGTTGAGCAAAAGAGAGTTGGTACATGAGTAGTTTTACCAGTTAATGCTGGGGTAGTTGAAATCACCCATTATTAGGGTGTTGGGTTGTACCCAATATTTTCCAGTGTATCAAGAAATGAGTGGGAATCCTGGGGCTTGGTGAAGGATCTGTAGCAAGCTACAGTTTGGATTGCGGTCTTGACCAGAGTTAGTTGCACTTGGATAATCTCGGATGCATTATGCTGAGCAACTAGCCTGGAGGTGTAGATATCCTTAATGAAAATGGACACGCCTCCCCCTTTAGTGTTTCGGTCTAGGTTAGGTTGCCAAAAGGTGTGGTATGAATTATAGTCTGGTAATGCAGGGGTGCTCTCTGAAGCCTTGAATCAGGTCTCCGTCACTGCACAAATGTCGATGCTCTCCATTTTAAGGAGTGCCTCGAGTGACTGCATTTTGAGGTTTAGACTTCTAGCACTGAGTATCATTACCCTCAGATTTTGCTTGCTTGTGCCTGTTATGGTGGTGAATTTGTCATTTGAACCTTGCCTAAAAAGGCACTATAGGGGTGGCAAGAGCCTTAGGCAGTATCCGGCATCCCAAGGGCGACAAGTGCAGGCTATGTCTGGCAAAGCATCATGGTCTGTCGATCATGTCATCCCAGGCAGACAGATACTGGATCCCCTTAGAATGACACCAGAAGCTTAGCCAATTGTTGAAGTCAGTCATTTTGTCCTTGTACAGTAGAATCATTCTGGGTGATGGCAGGATGCTACTCAGGGCTAGGGTCATACCTGCCTGGGCTACAAGATCGGAGAGCTCCTCCATGTCTCTCTTCATGTAGTACAGGGAGTTTCATCTCGGGTCATTCACACCAACATGGACAATGACAGAGTCATAGTTGTACTTGTGGAGTGAACGGAGTGCGTGCATTATGTCGCGGATCCTGGCACCCGACAGGCAGCTGACAGTAACTTTTTCCTTGTTTAGCCTGGTGAGTGGAACATTAGTGTGCCTGACTATAGAGTCACCTATGACTAGAATGTTGGGTACGTTGTTATGCCTTATGGGCTGTGGTTGAGTGGCACACTGAGTTTGTGGGCTGTGTGTCATTTGGGTTGTGTTGAGAGATGGCGGTTGCTTACGTTTCTGCTTTGGAGGTCTCTGTTGCTTGAGAAAACTTTTTATTGAGAGCCTCCGCAAATGTAGGTGTGTGTTTTGTGTTTCTGTGTGTAGGTTTTGAGGGACTATGTGATGAGTGTGGTGTGGTGCAAGTGTTTACCTTCTCCTCTTGACTGTCTACTCTAGTCTTGGATAAAGAGAGCTTTGCTTCCAATTTGGCTATATAATTGCATCTCTCACAGGTTGTAGTGTTGGGTGGTAGGAGGAGAGGGTTGTCTGTGTACATGAGGCAATTGCTGCATTGCCCCAAGATGCCCAGATTCATCAGGTAGACAGGAGAAAACACCAGGAGCTGACCCTTAGACATGCCTGGATAGGTGCTTATTTATTAAGTACTAAAAACTGTTTTCCTCTAGACAAGTGAGGAAAGTTGAGTGCCACTGTTGTTTACATGTTAAGAACAGCTTCGCGTACAGGTCTCATTTTGTTAACAACCCCCATTCCCACAACTTCCCTAAAGTATCTGGCTTGGCCTTGCCAGGATTAACAAAATTAAATACATGTTAGTCTTGCAAAGCCAGAATTAAAAGAATAAAACAGAGCGCCATTCATTTCATTGCGCACTACAATTTCTGCTTTCATCCTTCCAGGATTAAAATAATAGATCTGTGTTAGTTTTAATTTTGTTGCACAGAGACAGTAGTGACAGCCTGTATGCTTATCCCCGATACACATTAGTCTTGGAAAGCCAGAATTACAACAGTAAATGGTAGGCCAGTCATTTCATTCTTACACTGGCATAGCTCCCCACCCAACTGCCTACCTAAAGTACCTGGTTTGAATGTAGAAAGTGAAAAAAAAAAAGACAACAGTTCCATTACTGTATTGCTTTCACGTAAGCGTTAGCCAAAGGTCAAAACTTGTACTCACTCCATTTCACTACACCCAAATGCACAGCAGTCTTACAAAGGCAGAATTACAACAGTAAATAGTAGGATCAATTATTACGTTTACAGACGGCCCCCACCCATACCAGTTACTACCTAAACTAAGTGGTTTGGCCTTGCTAGCATTATTCTTATGTTTTCATTAATGTATTGATGCATGCAAATAGAGTTTGCATCCCATCTCGTTTCACCCAAATATACATTAGTCCTGGAAAGCCAGAATTATTACACCAATGCTACAGTGGCAAACATTTCATCCACAAATAGCCATCATATCAGTTGCCGACCTTAAATATCTGCTTTGACCCAACCAGGACTAAAACGAAAATAGCAATGATTGCATTAATTTACTCTATTGCACAGAAACAATAGTCACAGGTTTGCAAAGTCACAATTTTAACAGTAAACAACAAGGCCAGTCAACTCATTTCATTCACAAACACCCTCCCGTTACCTAACTAAAGTAGCTGCTTTTTACCCTGCCAGGATTAAAGTAGAAGTAATAGTAACATTTGGGTTGCATACTTGCATTGCTTTGATTTTGGTGACAGAAACATTAGTCACAGCTTGTGTGTGCCAGCCAAGTACACATTTCATTTTATTTATTTTACTTTTGTTTACCCAGGTTTCTACAATTGGCTTTGGTTGAAAAAACCCTTTTCAGCATATGTCTAGGGAAATAAGCTCCAACGTATTACAAACATTTTTAAACAAACATTCAGTATATACACAAACATGTATGAAATGCATTAAGAATTACTCATACACTTGCTAATTATTTTTTATTCATCTGAAAGTACAAACAGAAAAGTATTAACAGTTTTGCAAAGCCGGAATTACAACAGTAAACAGCAGGGCAAGTTGTTTCTTTCACACATAACCTCAATCCCCATTGCCTGCCCCACCCACGTTATCTGATTTGATCTGGAGAGATTAAAAGACCAAAAAAAATAAAAGACGACACTGTCATTAATGTAAATATTTAGTTCAGAGCTTGTGGTCAGTCTTACTCCAGTCAAATGCCCATTGCTGTTGCAAAGCAACCCAGAACTCTAGTCATTTCATTCACACATAGGCATAGCCCCCATCCCAATTGCCTACACAGAGAATCTGCTTTGAACCTACAAGGTTTAAAACAATGAAAATAGAAGACCACTGTTAATTACTGTTTTTCTTTCACATCACATTGCCAAGAACTTGCAGGTGATCTTACTTCAGTTCACCCATACACATTTTACTCATGACTGACCCTGCAGAAAGTTATTAGGTTAAAAAAAAGCATGCCATTCACAAACTGCTTCCCCAGAACGCACTGCATACCTAATATCTGTTTGACTCCTGCCAGGATATTAAAAAAAAAAAAAGTCATCAACAGCCCCCCCAAAAAAACACAGACCACCTACTAGTATCTGGTTGACCCTACCAAGATATTGTTAGAAAAACATCACAAAGAGCCCCCAAAATAGCCAGCTCACTGCAAGTTCAGAACTTCTTCCATAAAAATAGTGCTACAGTAGCACTGCTAAGTTGCTTAAGGCCTTCTACTGTCTGGTTGACCCTGTCAGCCCCCAGGGCCAGGATGTCAGAAAGAAAATTTATAATCCATTCCAGCACAATTTAAAAAGTATCCGGGTGACCCTGCCAGGAAAACATTAAGTACAGATAGTATTTGACCGTGCCACGAAAAAATTAAATACAGAAAGTATCTGGTTGATCCTACTAGGAAAAAATGCAGAAAGTATCTGGTTGACCCTGCCAGGAAAAAAAAATTGAGAACTTAACTTTAATGCACTTTTTTTTATTATGATTCTCAGATTCTAGTGAAAACAAAAAGAATAATAATCCAATGATGGATTTCCAACTCATCATCAGTCACTTGTCTCTCACTCAACTCGTGCTGCTCTCTCTCTGTCTGTCTCGCAACTTAACTACACAGTCCAATTAAAGTGCAGGAAGAGAACGCAAGAGTAACATGACTGATCAGCAGCCATTTCATGTACACAGATTACATGACAGGGTCACCCTAACAGCCCTGTTGGCTTCCAGTTTCTTCCATTTAAAACTGCAGTGACTTCTGGCCATCTTCACTGATGCTTGCAGACTACCCATTCAGCCATTCTGGACTGTTTTAAAAACAGTCCAGCGACAAAAAGATGAGTTTTTTTTTTGACAATTGGAACTTTAGCACACATGCATGCTGCTCCAATTTCCACGCTGCATCTTCGGCTCTTCACATTAATTTGCAGTTTGAGCTGCTACTAGTGTGTGAAAAAAACAAAATTAATCTCTCTCTCTTTTTTTTTTTTTTGTAATGACCTTTGTGGGAAAGTTGGATTGGGGAGGCTGCAGTCCTGTACCACGAGCTGCCCCTGCTTCGGTTCAACAAACTCTATGGCCAGGAAGAGATCGGTACAGTCTGGGCCAAGAGCTGAAGCAGACTGACTGTGTGCCATAGCTGTGCACCACACATGACAGCACATAGCATTCAAGGGAACTACTACAACTATTAAAGCTAAGCTGTGCTTGTCGCTAGGTATGTTGGCATCTAGGACGTTACAACTACTCTTGGCTGATGGTCTCCCAGCTAGCCACATACTGCACTCTTAACAAATTCCTGAACATCGTATACTGCCAAATGTCAACTCATGATCAGAGTCAAGTAGCCACAGAAGCCATTTGCGGGATAGTCTACCTCTCCAAAGTTGAGTATCCCATAAACTGCACCTATGTGACTATTTTGAAGTCCGTCTGGAGATGACTTTGACAAATATGTCATCTGAAAACTCCATGGACTGCCAGGAAGACAGTATAGCAAATAGCATCATAACAGGCATCTTTACTAAATACCATGGCCATGTGCATGACACAGTAATGCACAGAATATGTTAATTGTGATAAGGATCTGCCAATGTTCATATCCCAAATGTCTTACTAGTAGATAAATGAGGAGACAAGTTAAAACACTGTGAGAACTATACTAATGCACTATTGGAGAAAGCATAACATGTAATAGTGTACCAAAAGGTATTGTTTCTTTAGGTGTCCATCATGGTTATGTCTTAGAACAGCAATCTATGACTATCACAGTGCTGCAGAGGAGTGATTTTAATGGGGATAAAGTGGAACATATCAACCACTGATTGAAGACGTGGAAGGCTGAAATCTGTAATCCTGTGCATGTCTGAGAATGCCGCCAAGTACATGCTTGAAAAACATCATAGATGATTATTGTTTTTGTCATGCGGCATACTGGTAGCATCCAAGCAACTCCTAGACCAACTGGAGCTCAACCATCATAGCCCCCAGGCACCAGGGTGGGAATATTGACAGGATAAAAAAGGAGAAATATAAGTCAGTTCTAGGAAGGAAAAAGAACACAGGGAGGTGTGTCACAGTGATGGCATTGGGGTTACAGGAAGGATTATTAGCATTTCACTCCTTCAGGACGTACTTCTAATAACTAATTAACTTCTATTTCCATCATGCTTTTTTTGTTCTTTGAGTTCAGGTTAGTGATTTACATACATCTAATCCAGTGAGGTGAAAAAGGCACCTAGAATAAATTTAATTTTATCAGAAATTAAGTTGCAAGTTTGCAGTACAAAAACAGCAATGTTTACGTCTGCAGATGTACATTGTTTTTGAGATTTGGATATGTAAGTAATATATTTTTGTGTATAAAGCGTTTTATTGTGTGGAAGCAGAGCAGACATGGGGTTAAAATAAGGAATGTCCATTCAGTGGCATTTGAAATTCCAGAGGGTGTATGACTTTTGTGAGGATTGCAATCCCACTCTGACTATGTAGGGTTTATTCCCAGATCTATAATGGTGATGGTAAAAACCTTAAACATTAACCTGTTGCTGCCTGTTACTGACTGTGTGGGAACCATGTGGGTGGTAGCTGTGGCTCAAAGCACTGCACTTACAAGGGTTAGAGCTTTCACTAATAAAAGCTTCACAGTAAAACCTTCTAAGCCTTCAGATCTGTTGAAACTTCTTCCAGCTTTATTTGTGTAGAACTTTATCAAACAGACTTCATCAGACCATAGTATATGATTCTGTATAGGTTGCAGATTAGATGCACTTAAATTAGAAAAAAATAATTTACTAAAAATATTTAGAGTTTAAAATATACAATATGGAGAAAGGCTGATGAAAATGAATGTTTTCAGTGTATTTTAGATTAACAGGTGAACTTTTAGGTCTGCAAATGTTTAAAAGATGAAGCTACGGAATGTACTCTAGGTATTACTTTTATGTGACGCAAAAAGGAGACCAAGAATAACTATCCCTTGGTGAATCTTGACAATGATTACAAAAAATATTTTGGCAGGAATTATTTCCAGGTAAGAATAGGAATGGAAAATGCAGGAAGTAGCCAGCAGTTTTAGAATAGTTGGAGGAAGTGATGATAGTGCAGTATGACAATGCTTGTAATAGCGAGCATTGTGATGATGTGAGGTATTGTCACCTATGCCAAGAGAAGTAGGGCAGTGGGTGTGTATCCTATTCCAGCATAGCTAGCTGAAGTTTTGTAAAGAATTATATGTCATTTGTATATCAAACTGATTTGTACAGGTGCTTGTGTTGAAAATAAAGCTGCTTGTGTTAAACATGTACCAACAGTGGGTCTTGCTGGACATAAAAGAAATACACCTGCATGTCAGACTGTATTGTAGCTGTTGAAATGAATACATTGCAAGAGAGAAAACTGGAAGAGAAGAGGTTAACCTCAGTCCTGCTAACTTTGAAAAATAGTCTAAAATTAAATTACCTGGCATAGGCTATAAAGATTCCATCTTGCAGTTCTGATTGCAGCCAGAGGCAATGTCTGTGAAAACCTGGACTAGGAATCCTCCTGTATTGTCCTTGGGGTGAACTAATTGCTACCCTGGAAGGGTGGAAGTTTTGAAATGGTTTTATAGCTTCCAGATGCTGTAACACACCTTAGCAATGCTCTATGTGTGTGATTATTAACACATGTGCTAGAGTCTGGTTCACTTGCTAGTAAAGGAGGTAGTGTGAGAACCAGAGTCAGATGACCAGATGCATGTGATGTCATTCTGTAATCCAGTACTGAAATGATGTTTTAATACTAGATTAAACAGAAGTCTCAGGGCAGTCTGTTTTTGAAACCTGAAAAAGAAGGACCCCTCACCTACTTCATCTTGCTTTGCTTTAGTAAGTAACCAGGGAATAGTAAATGTTCATGTTTCACTGTTGCAGTCGTCACACTTGGGTTATCTACCTGCAGGTAGCCCTCAGTCGGCCCGAATACCAAAAACTTAGAATTACTGCGTCGGTTGCTGTCGCTCCAGGTCTGACGTCAGGTCATCAGGGGTATAAAAACAGGCAGCTGATGTCATTACATCAGTCTGTCTTGCCGAGGAGCCCAAAGCAGAAGCAGTTTGCACGAGTGTCGGTCAGCCGCTACCTGAGTTTTCATTTCCAAATTGAATTATCCTGAATTCTTCTAAAGCTAAGTACCCCATTGGGATCCTTTTTTCTTGTTCTAACCGATGTCAGAAAAAGTAAACAATTGTCTTGCCTGTGGAAAGTAGATACCACACCGAGATTTTCATTCTTACTGCGTCACCTGTTTAGGCCCAGACCACAACGTACCTCGCTATCGGTTTTGTTCCTTGTTCAACACCCAAACTATTAGTCGTCGGGCCCTTATTGTCACTATATACTTTCGTTCTTGATCTCCGTATTCCGAAATGGCTTTGGTAAGCCATCCGACTACCGATCTTCCGAAAAATCGTAAGGATAAAGACAGAGACAGACCGCACAGGTCCAAAACTGCTGATGATGCTTCCATTAAGCTAGTCACCAGTTCACCGGTACTCAGTGAGGCGCTTTCACAGCCCCTGAGTCGCAGGCCTCTACCAAGACCCGTTCGGAGTCCAGTATGCCACGAGACTCTTCTTCAAGTACGGAACCTGCGGATGTCTCTACCTTGGATGAGTCCGGAGACGCTGAGCAGGCACCGGCTTCTGAGGAAGTTCTTCGCACTACCGATATTCAACTTAAACTGATGACTTCTTATGCATCTTCAGGTCTGTCTAAAACCACCGAGTTTCTAAGGCCAGTAGTACGTGCTACGCCTAAAAAACTGACGACCCAAACTCATGCACCTGCTTCCTTGCCACAACATCAAATGCTTAAAATGGCAGAAGACCTTATTATGCTGATTAGGGCTGATTAGGGGAAGTCAGCCTTCCCCTGCTAAGAGAAAAAAAAGACCTGTCCCCAGCAGCTTTAACAGACCAAGAGTCTGACGACTCTGAGGTATCTGATTATGAAGACATACTCCAAAAAAGAGATACAGGTGCTTTCGAGAGCCAAGCTCCAACAATAATATACCAAGAAAATCACCAAAAATCACGAGTGGAATAAAATAAAAAGTTTCAATAATCCCAAACAGGTACACAACAACCACGATGCACTAAATGCTTAACTGCTTCACCGCATTTTTCGTTACAAATGGAACTTCATCAGATGCAAAATACTTAATTACAATCAATTACCCCTTTATATGCACATTTTAAAAAAACAAATGAACCAATCCCATTCCTACCTCAACAATACTAATACATATAGACATGCTGACTAAAGTAAAATAAACCATTTACTTTAATCCAACTGACAATAAAAATAATATATATCAATAAGTTATACAATCCACTAAAATCCTTTCCACATATTTAATGACCTGATGAAACATAAATTAAAAAACAATATTAAAAACTTTTGCATCTGATGAAGTTTCATTTGGAACAAGAAATGCGGTGAAGCATCGTGGTTGTTGTGTACCTGTTTGGGATTATTAAAACTTTTTATTTTATTCCACTCATTGTGGCTTTTGGTGTTTTTCTTGGTATATGATTATGAAGACATGCCTTTATCTGCTTATGAGGATTCAGATGCAGAGGAATCCATTCCCTCTGCTTCTCCTCCAGAGGATTTTTCTTTTGGTGAAACCTTACATACTTTAAGAGAGTATTTCCACTGGGAATGCCAAGACTCTCCTCAGTCCAAAAAGAGACTCAGAGAATTTCTAGATTTGCCACAACATAGGCCTTTAGCAATACCCCCAGTCCTGGATGTTGTAGATGATGTCTTTATGGAATCCAGTTTAACTCCTGATACCTTATCCCCTTCTCCTAGGAAACCAGACAGGTGCTACAGAGTTCCTGACTCTCTCAAATTCCTTTTCAAAAATCCTACTGCTGACCCAAGAGGTCATCTCCCAGGGGCCTAAAGGTATCAAAGCTACTACAGCTAACTATCCCACCCCTTCGGACAGGGATTCCAAAGCTTTAGACAGATGGGGTAAGAAAGTATACACCTCTGCAACTCTCTCCATTAGGGCTTTGAATTGCCAGTTTCACATGCTGAAGTACCAACAACATATTATGGAACTTATTAAGCAAAAAATAGCTACCTTTACAGACTGTACAGAAATAAAGAATTACAACAGCTTGTGCATTTTGCAAGCCAAGTCAGCAAGCATACTTTGCAATGCGGCTTTGACACCCTAGAAGCATCTTGCAGGGCAGCAGTCACTGGTTCTGTACTGAGAAGGCATACTTGGCTTAAGGAGCAGATCTTGCCAGACCATGTCAGATCAAAATTACTAGATGCTCCTTTGAACAAGGACAATCTGTTTGGCACCAGAGCAGAAGAGGTTCTTAAAAAGATGGAAAAAAAGCTAAATCTATGCAGACAATCAAAGACTTCTTTCAAGTACAGCCTCCTAGATTCAGTAGGCATTGCCCCTTGAAACATTGGTCCTTTCCAGCCCCCTCAAGGCCATCTCAAACTAGACCCAGGGGAAACAGACCCCCCCCCAGACTACAGTCTCAGGGTATGCAGAGATCTAAGCAATGGAGTGCCTCCACTTCAAAAAAGAGAGTGCTAAGCCACCCCCCTACGGAAATAATTCACAATGACTTCTCAACTCCACTCCCCACCTCTGTCCAACTGCTTGTGCCCCTAGGAGGAAAACTTGCCCATCATGCAAAAAAATGGACTTCCATCACCAAAGACTGATGGGTCTTCAACATTGTATCCCAGGGGTACAAATTTTACTTCCACTCACTGCCAACCCTAAAAAGGTTCCCAGACCTTCCTCCAAACCAGTGGGCAGAGGCACAAAACCAAGTTCAATCCCTGCTCTCTATAAGGGTAATTCAGCCTGTTCCGGCAGAACAGATAGATCAAGGGTTCTATTCTAGACTTTTCCTGGTACCCAGAAAAGAGGACACTTGGTGCCCAATTCTAGATCTTTCCATTCTAAACACCTTCCTGGTGGTACCAAAATTCAAAATGCTCACCCTGCAGCAGCTTCTTCCTATGCTGGCCAAAGATGCCTGGTTAGCCACCCTAGACTTAAAAGAAGCCTATCTGCACATCCCTATCAGGGACTCTTGCAGGAAATATCTACGCTTCAGGACAGGATCTATGCATTATCAGTTCTCTGCACTTCCCTTTGGCTTATCCACTGCTCCCAGATTATTCACAAAATGTCTGGCTCCAGCCATTGCCTACTACAGACAGGGAAAAATTAAAATTTACCCATACTTGGACGATTGACTGATTCAGGCAGACAGGAAATGCTGTTGCAGCACCTGGCATTTGTAAAGAACCTTCTAACCTTCTTGGAGTACACCATCAATGAAAAGAAATCAAAACTAGTCCCCAGTCAAAAGATTGTATTCTTGGGAGCAAGCTTGGATACAGCATCCCAGATGGCATTCCTTACTCCAGAAAAACAAGCCTATCTGACAGACTACTTCACTCAGATAGCCACCAGAACCCAGCTATCTGCAAGGAAAATCCTGCAGTCCCTTGTTGTGGTTGCATGTTGTTACCCACCAAAGAAACTCTGTCCTTAGACAAGGTATGACAGGAATGACAGTTTCCAGGTGCAGAGAATGTTGGCACCAAAGACTTTTTAAGTACCACTGAAGTTTCCTCATATGCAGTCTGGCATATGGAATTCGTATGATACATGAGGCCATGAACCCTAGGGCCTGCAGGATTTTCTTTACTCAACCCCACCCCGCCCAGACCCTAACCACAGACGCATCAGACTATGCCGGGGGGGGGGGGGGCACATCTGGATGACAAGTGCATTCAGGGACACTGGAGCCCAAGTCCAATTCATCTGCACATCAAAAAAAAAGAGATGCTAGCTGTTCAGCACGCTCTAACAGCTTTCAGATCCCTGCTCTCACCAGGACCCCTGCTAATAAAAACAGACAACACCACAGTTATGTGGAATATCAACAAGCAGGGGGGGGGGGACCCACTCTTACCCACTCTGCAGGCTAGCCATGGCCCTGTGGAACACTGCCTTGAACATGCAGGTCCATCTGTTCAATTCCTGCCAGGCAAACAAAACTCACTGGCAGACTTAAGCAGAAATCCCCTAGACCCGCATGAGTGGCAATTAGAGCTCAGCACCTTCAGCCTTCTAATTCAGAAAAGGGGGACCCCAGAGGTGGATCTCATTGCCTCCCCTTGCAATCACCAGCTCAGCAAATTCTGCACCAGGACACCTCACAGCAGGGCCTGGAAAGTGGATGCCCTATCCTTCCAGTGGGCAAACTTCTCAATCTATGCATTTCCCCCTCTGCCCCTTCTCTCAAGAATATTGCTCAAGATTAGACAGGACAGGCCAAGGACAATTCTGATTGCCCTGGACTGGCCACACCAGCATTGGTACCCACTTCTGTGCAGCCTGTCACCGGTACCACCCAGGCACCTACCCCAGAGCCCGATCCTGCTCACTCAGCAAGGGGATAGATCTTGCATCCACAACTGCAAACCCTAAATCTTGCAGCCTGGCTTATTCCTTGAAATCTCCCTCCAGTGACCAGCCTAGGCAAACAGGTGCTGGACGTCATTCTTGAAGCCAGAAGACCCAGTACAAGGAAATCCTGTGCTGATAAGTGGAAAAGGTATTGCTCCTGGATTCAATCTAAATGAGAGGACACAACTCTGCCCTCCCTACCTCTAATCCTGGATTACTTAGCAGATCTACTCCACAGAGGCATTTCCTTCTCCTCCATTAAGATTCATGCCTCTGCCATCTCGGCTCATTACAACTCTGAGCCACCCCTATTCTCTCACCCTCTCATCAAACAGTTTCTGAGAGGGGCAAACAACTTAATGCCACCAAGAAGAGCACCCACCCCTGCTTGGGACCTTAACTTTCTACTGGAAAAGCTTGCACTACCCCCTTTTGAGCCTGCGGTGTCAGCAGACTTAAAATTCCTCTCTTGGAAAACAGCATTGCTCCTGGCCATCACTTCAGCGAGAAGAGTGTCTGAGCTACAAGCACTTATGGCATTGGAATCCTTCATTATTTTTCATGCTGAAAGGGTCTCCCTCAGTACTAATCCTTCCTTTATGTCCAAAGTGGTGTCCAGCATGGCTCTCAACCAATCTATCCATTTGCCAACCTTCTTTCCTAATCCTCAAAATAAAGGGGAAAGTATCCTGCACTCCTTGGACGTGCACAGACAGCTCAGATTCAACCTGGATAGGACTAAGCCCTTCAGGAAATCTGACAAGTTATTACTCAGTTTTGCACCAGGGTCAGAGGGCAAGTCCATTTCAAAACAGACAATTTCCAAATGGATAGCACATTGTATCCATTTCTGCTACAAACACCATGGGAAACCAACCCCTCAGGGGTCAGAACAGATTCCACTAGGGCAACTTCTACCTCTACAGCATTCCTTAGGGGAGTCCCTACCAGGGACATTCTGGAATCTACTACCTGAAGTTCTGTACACACATTCACCAAGCATTACCACCTGCCTATATTTTCCAAATCCAGGACGGGTTTTGCAACTGCAGTCCATACTAGCCAGCCCAAACACTTCTTGACCGCCTCCACCATATGTTCATCGTGCATACAGCTGCATTCATAACAGATGGGTTCTCTGCCGTCAGGCGGGTCCTCGGTCGGCCGAATTCCAAAGTCTAGGTCCGGCGTCGGTTGTCGGCGCTTCTTCCCTGATGTCAGAGCGCCAGGGGTATAAAAGAACCAGCCGACGCCATTTTCTTCAGTCTTTCTTGCCGCGCGGTGCCCGAAGCAGAAGCAGTTCGCAAGTGCCGGTCGGCCAGCTCCTGAAATTACGAAAATTTTGCAACCGAAGTCTTCTTTAAAGCTAAGTACCCCGTTGGGGAAACTTTTCTTGCCTCAGACCGATGTCAGACAAAGTTAATAATTGTATTTCTTGTGGGAAGCAAATATCGCATAAGGATTTTCATTCCCTCTGCATTCCTTGCTTAGGCCCAGACCACGACATCTCGGTCTGTCGTTTTTGTGCTACATTCAACAAACGCACCATTAAGCGTCGGGCGGAGTTCGCCCAGAATTATTTTGGTAAAAAATTTAACTATATTATGTCGTTGGATATTCCGACTCCAGTTTTGTCTAAAAAACGCAAAGATAAGGACCGACACCTGCGGCCTCCACCGACACCACGCCAAAGCCTACTACAGGTAGTCCGGTTCTCAGCAAGGCGCCTACGCAGCCCCTGCCTACCGACGACACTTCATTGGCGGTGTCTTCAGTGCCCGAGGTCGCAGGCTCCTTGGCCCACACTCCGACTACAGATACCGAAGCCACTCTTGGTGGTGAATCTCAAAATGCAGACAGGTCTGTCTCCTCTCAAGGTGTCTTCAGACCTTCCTCTTCTTTTTCTATCAAGGCTTTCACTAAGTCTAAAGCAGCCATGCATTCTAAGAGACAAGCTCCACAGGGCCCTTCCCCAGGCCACATGCCTAAAAAACAGATTCTTAAAATGGCTGAGGATTTGATTACTCTTATCAGGGGATCTCAACCCCCCCCCCCCCGGACAAAAGGCCCAGAGTGGAGGAAGAATCCCCCTCCTCTGACCAGGCCTCCATTATTTCAGAACACTCTGATGAACAGGAACATTCTTACTCCCCTTTTGAAGATTGATGCTGAGGAGTCCATTCCCTCTGTCTCCCCCCCAGAGGATTACTCATTTGGAGAAACCTTGCATACATTAAGGGAACACTTCCACTGGGAAGGCCAAGAGTACTCAGATTCCAAGAAAAAGCTTAGGGACTTTCTCTTGCTACCTCAGCACAGGCCTCTAGCTATACCTCCTGTCTAAGACATCCTAGATGATGTGTACTCGGAGGCCTGCCTTAACCCGGATTCTTTACCTCCAGCCCCAGTCAAGCCTGACAGGTATTACCGGGTTCCTGATTCACACCAATTTTTATACAAAAGTCATGCAGCTGACCCAGAAACTATCTCACAGGGCCCCAAGGGAATTAAGGCTTCCACTGCAAAAAACCCATTACCTTCCAAGAAGGACTCCAGATCTTTAGAAAGGTGGGGAAAAAAGGTATACACCTCGGCCACCTTAACCATGAGGGCATTAAACTGCCAGTTCCATATGCTAAAGTACCAACAGTTTCTGTTATCACAGTTGAGAAGCAAAATGTCACAACCTGAACAACCAGACTTGAAGGAGTTGCAGGATTTGATACATAGTGCAGAACAAGTGGGTAAACATACCTTGCAATGTGGTTTTGATGCTCTAGAGGCCTCATGTCGAGCTGCTGTTACAGGATCAGTCATACGTAGACATGCCTGGCTCAAGGAGCAAACCTTACCGGATCATGTCAAAGCTAAATTACTAGATGCCCCTCTTCAAAAGGATGTATTATTTGGTGATAAAGCTGAGGAGGTATTAAAGAAAATGGAGGAAAAAGCTAAATCAATGCAAACAGTGAAAGATTTTCTACAGGTACATCCTCCACGTTTCAGTAGAAATTGGCCTTCCAAAAATTGGTCCCTTCCAGCCACGGACAGACCCCAAAGAGGTAGATACAGGCGCCCGAGGGGCAGAGGGCAATATCAAGGATCATATAGGGGCAGACAATGGCAAGCTCCTACACAAAGAGGTGGTGAGGATAGTTCGCAGCCAGTCATAAAGCAAGCCCAATGACTTTCCCCTTTGCATGCCAAGCAAGGCTCAAATGGCAGCACCCTTAGGCGGAAAACTGGCATTATTTTCAAAAAATTGGCATATTGTCACAAAAGACAAATGGATACTGGACATTATAAACAGAGGCTACAGATTCCATTTTCACACCCTTCCAAAAATGAGAGGCATGCCAAACCTGCCACACAATCAAAGGGCAGAGGCACAAAGACAAATTTCAGATCTCATGGACATGAAAGCTATTCAAGAGGTACCTACTCACGAACAAGGTCAAGGTTCTTATTCCAGACTATTCCTGGTACCAAGGAAGGGAAAAGATTGGAGACCTATATTGGACCTATCCATCCTAAACACTTTTTTACTCGTACCAAAATTCAAGATGCTCACATTACAGCAGCTTCTTCCCATGCTGGGCAAGGAGTCTTGGCTGGTAACATTGGACCTCAAGGAGGCATACCTGCATGTCCCAATCAGACAAAATTGCAGAAGATACCTCAGATTCTTGCAGGTTCAACCCATTATCAATTCTGTGCATTGCCCTTTGGCTTATCTACTGCGCCCAGAGTATTCACGAAATGCCTGGCATCAGTAATTGCCTACTGCAGACTTCAAGGGTTACAAATATACCCATATTTGGACGACTGCCTGATCCAAGCGGACAGCAAGCACATACTTCTGAAACATCTGGCTTTTGTAATAATGTTGTTGAATTCTCTGGGATACACAGTCAACAAAAAGAAATCAAGGCTAATACCCTCTCAGAAAATAATTTTCCTGGGTGCCAACTTGAACACAAACACCCAGATGGCCTACCTCACGCCAGAGAAGCAGGGGCAACTAACTCAATACTTCAAAACACTAGCAAATTTCACCAGGCTGACTGCAAGGAAAATCCTGCAGGCTCTGGGATTCATGGCATCTTGCATCCTACTAATCCCATGTGCAAAGCTGCATATGAGGAAACTTCAATGGTACCTGAAAAACCTATGGTCTCAACACAGCCACAGTTTGGAAACAATAATACCACTAATTCCATGTCTTCAAAAGGAATTTCTGTGGTGGGCTCAAGCATGCCAAACAAACACAGGTCTACCATTCTGCAAGCCTCAAGCAAATCAAGTCATCACAACAGACGCCTCGGACTACGCCTGGGGGGCGCACATGACAGATTGGTGCATTCAGGGCAAATGGTCCCAAAAAGAAAAGCACCTTCACATCAATCAAAAGGAAATGCTAGCAGTAACAAATGCTATTACAGCTTTCAAAGACCTTCTGCATCCAGGTCAACTATTGATAAGGACAGACAACACCACAGTAATGTGGTACATAAACAAACAGGGAGGAACCCATTCATACCCCCTGTGCAGGCTGGCCATGTCACTTTGGAACATGGCCATGGAATTACAAATCGAACTTCAAGCACAGTACTTGCCAGGCAAGGAAAATACGCTGGCAGACAACCTAAGCAGGAATATGACAGATCCACACGAATGGAAGTTGCATCCTCAAGTTTTTACACAGATAATTCAAGCATGGGGAAGGCCAGACATAGATCTCTTTGCCTCCCACAAAAATCACCAATTGACAAAATTCTGCTCAAGGACTTTTCATCCACAGGCCTGGAGAGTGAACGCTGTCTCTTTCAGTTGGGCAACAAAGGCAGTTTATGCCTTTCCACCTCTTCCTCTACTGCCCAAAGTTCTACTAAAAACCAGAGCAGACAGACCAAAGATGATTCTCATTGCTCCAGACTGGCCAAGACAGCACTGGTACCCACTCCTGAGGAGCCTGACGCATTCCCCTCCATGGACCCTACCTCGAATGCCTCTTCTTCTGACTCAGCACAGCTTCAAAACTCTTCACAGTCAGCTGAAAACACTCAATCTGGCAGCATGGAAGATTCCTTTAACATCACAACAGACCCTACTCTCCAAGGAGGTGCAGGATGTCATTTTGGAGGCCAGAAGGCCGTCTACCAGAAAAGCTTACTCCGCAAAATGGAAACGGTTTTGTGCCTGGAATGAGAAAAAGGACCAGAATCCTGGAAAACTGAATTTACCTCAAATATTACAGTATCTAGCTGAGCTGCTAAGCAGTGGACTTTCATTCTCCTCCATCAAAATCCATGCCTCAGCCATTTCTGCAGAATACAACACTGATCCACCTTTATTCTCTCACCCCCTCTTAAGACAGTTCCTCAGAGGGGCAAAGAATATAAAACCCCCAAGGAAACAACCAATACCTGCTTGGGATCTCAATTTCATACTAGAAAAGCTGACACTGCCTCCTTTTGAGCCAGCTGCCTCAACAGATTTGCAATATTTGTCCTGGAAAACAGCTTTCCTTCTGGCTATCACCTCAGCTCATAGGGTATCGGAACTACAAGCCCTCATGGCTGTGCAGCCTTTTATCATCTTCCATCAGGACAGAGTTTCCTTACGAACCAACCCGTCCTTTATGCCAAAGGTGGTATCCAGGGTAGCGTTGAATCAGGCTATACACTTACCTACCTTTTACCCTAATCCTCAAAACAAAGGGGAGAGACTACTACATTCCTTGGACATCCACAGACAGCTGCATTATTATTTGGACAGAACAAAGCCTTTCAGAAAATCAGAACAGCTCTTTGTGTCCTATGCTGTAGGAGCTCAAGGGAAACCAATTTCCAAACAGACAATCTCAAAATGGATAGCCCACTGCATACGCTTTTGTTACTCTTTTCATGGTAAGACTGTACCTGCAGGCATCAGATCTCACTCCACAAGGGCCACAGCTACCTCTGCAGCCTTCCTCAGAGAGGTTCCTACCAAGGATATATTGAAAGCAGCCACTTGGAGTTCTGTGCATACCTTTTCCAAGCACTACCACCTACCATTATACTCCAAAACTAGAGCAGGCTTTACCACAGCAGTCTTGCAGGGCATTCTGGCTCCTCCTAGTTCCACCTAGTGCCTACCACCCCTTTCTTAGCTTTGGGATTCTACCCATCTGTTATGACTGCAGCTGTATGCACGATGAACATAGTACAGCTTTGTACCTACCATAAATGTAGATGTTCGAGTGCTAATACAGCTGCAGTCCAGGTTTCCCTCCCTCCTTCCCCTCTTGGGGTATTCTTTTATGGTGTATTTGCTTGCAACTACTGTTTTTTGATTATATTGCATTGCTTTATTACACAAATTTATGTATTGCCTTCCTTCTGGTGGCACCTGACATCTGGGGCAAGAAAAATTGAAGAAAATGGCGTGGGCTGGTTCTTTTATACCCCTGGCGTTCTGACATCAGGGAAGAAGCGACGGCAACCGATGCCGGACCTAGACTTTGGAATTCGGCCGACTGAGGACCCGCCTGACGGCAGAGAACCCATCTGTTATGACTGCAGCTGTATTAGCACTCGAACATCTACATTTATGGTAGGTACAAAACTGTACTTTCTACAGCTTTGGGAATCAACCCAAGTGTGATGACTGCAGCAGTGAAACACAAAGAACATAGTACAGTTGTGTACACTTACCATAAATGGAGATGTTCGAGTGTATTCACTGTTGCAGTCCTGGTTTCCCTCCCTCCAGCCCCCTACTCTCTCTCTCCTCTCTGTGTATACTACTCACCCCTTGCAGGGGTATTGGTATTTACTTTTTACTGGTGATGTTTTTTCACCATAGCTTAGCTCCCTATTGGGGGGGCATCTGACATTTGGGGCAAAGAAAACTGATGTAATGGCATCGGCTGACTGTTTTTATACCCCCTGACGACCTGATGTTAGACCTGGAGCAACAGCAACTGACGCAGAAATACTAAGTCTCTGGTATTCAGGACAACTGAGGGCTACCTGCAGGCAAATTACCCAAGTGTGATGACTGCAAGAGTGAATACACTCGAACATCTACATTTATGATAAGTGTACACAACTGTACGTTCTTTAGATAAGTCAGGAAAATAAAGTGAGATTAGTTAAGTACTGTTTTTCTGTAATTGTGGGAATCTATCCATCTGTGTTATTTTTCATATTTCCTGTGATTGAAACTGTGGTGTTTATTGTAAAGATATATTTAGTATTTTCTTGTCCTTTTATTATTAATTATATTCAAACGTTTGATTGTGGTTGGTCTTTTAAAGAATATTTTAACCTTTGAGAGTACTTAAATTTAGCGTCTATATCACGTTTTCGAAATTTTACTACATCGAATAGCTAAAGGTCGGCCTCTAGTAATCGATGTAGTAAAACATCGAATAACGTTAAAAAAAAAACAAAAATAAAAACTAGTGTAGGCGGGGGCAAGCCCCCCTGCACCCCCACACCCCCACTTAAATATTCCAACTCCGAGATCGCACTACATTGAGGTAAACAGAAATCTCCCCCTACAGAGATTTCCATTTATCTGCATGATGTTCTGCACTTTAGATGTTGTGCTGCCGACAATATCAACTTCGATATTGTCGGCTTTCGACATCGTGAAGTCGACCCTTAAATTTATGTGGTGACATGTGACCACTCCTGAAAGCCTTGCTGCATTGGTCAAACACTACCATTTGCATTAGTATTAACTTTACTCAGTGTAATTGGGTACCCTTGTAAGAGCCTTAGAGTAGCTGACTTTGGAGTCTTCTAGTGGCACTGCATACCTCATAGTCTGGGCAGAGGGGTATAGCTAGTAAATCTCTGCCATCCTTTCCTAGGTGTGTGTGTATGTGTGTGTGAAAGTCACATCTGTGTGTGTGTGTCATCTGCTTGGAACAGGTACACAGAGCACTGGTTTCACAGAAAGGGTGGTGGAGGACTTGGAACACTCGGCTGATGACTCAACTCTATGGCTGTGTTATTGCTGAGTCTTATGTGGGGCCTAGATAGAGAGAGAGAAACCCAGCCCCAGGATTGAGTGTGCTCCCTGTGTGCTCTTAAGGGAAATTGCGCTTGGCACAGAGAGCTGAGTCTGGAAATACTGTGTGTATCTATTTCTGTTCCAAGTGAACTTAGTCACCGGTATCAGTGTAAGGATTGAGGCTCATTGATTACTGGCCCAGAGGGGGCGAACGTCACTTATTGGTGAGAAGTGGTGTGGATATTAATTGAACTTCTATAGCCTGTAGGTAGTTGTTACTGAAGGTGTGTGTACTCTCAGCAGCCAAAGGTAAACCTACAGAGTTTCATTTTCACAACAGTTTTATTTATTTTTTGTTTAGTATAGTCAAGGAAAGTAGGCAAAGATGTCAACAGAGGATTATGGCAAGCTGACAAAGAACCACCAGTTGGTCAAGGTGTGTGAAGGCAAAAGACTGGTGCATGCCAACCTGACTAAAGAGGAAATGATTTCAGTCTTAGTCACAGCTGTAGCCCGGACCAGCAACCAGGAGGATAGCTAGTCTGGTGATGGGGATTTGCAGCCCTCAGAAAAAAGACGGTTCACCTTTTCCTCAGAGGTCTTAAAAATCTATCTGGAGGTAGAGACTTGAACGAGAGGTCAAACGTTTGGAATTCGAATCAGCAGAGAGGCTGAGGCATTTAGAGGCTGAAAAAAAGGAGAAACGGGTGGAATTAGTATCTGCAGAGAGACTGCGATGTTTGCAAACCAAAGAAAATGAGAGACTGCGCCAACATGAGAAGGAGATAATTACTCTTTGTCAGGGTTGTGGAGGTAATGGGAAAAGGGGATAACCAAACCCCAGAAGTAATAAAGGTCAGTAAATTTCCTTCACAGTTTACAGAGAGTGATAATTTTGATGGTTTTATTCATATGTTTGAAAGAGTATGTAAACAGTATAATGCTTGACCAAGGGCTCTTCGTACAGCTCCTGATCTCCTTACTCCATGGTAAAGCTGTAACTGCTGTTTCTTAATTGCCTGATACTGATTGTTTAAACTCTGATAAAATAAAACAATGTTTATATTGGAATGTTTTAAGCTTACAGAAAAAAAGTTTCATGAGCATTGACACAAGGCAGATGAAAGTGTATGTGATTATATTGCTGAGTTAAGCACTTATTTTCATAGTTGGGCGAGTGGGTGTCAAGTCACCACTTTTGAAAGGCTGGCAGACATTTTGGTGAGGGGAACAAGCCTTTAGCACTTCGCTTGAAGACATGAGAATCTGGTTGGCAGACCGGGAATGTACCTGCAGATGAGTTGGGGTAAAAGGGGATCTCTACTTGACAAGCAGAACATCACTGCACAAGAAGGGGATACCCAGTGCTGTACATGAATATAAGGGAATCTTTGGTGGGCAGCCTAAACCACCCCAACAGAGTCCATCAGTAACAGGGGAAGCCGCTAGTTCAGGTACATGGCCAGGATGAAGGGTTATACGTTTTAAATGTAACCATGCCATGTAGCATACGGATGTCCATGGAGGCAAAGTGAGTGAGCAAAAGGTGGAGAGGCCAGCAAGTGGGAATAACTGTATGCCAATAGTAAGCTGTCTGGAGTCAACAAGCGTAATAGACTATCACTAGAGTTTATATCCTATCTTAGTGAATGGAAGACTGGCCACTGCTAAGAGAGACACTTCCTCTGACATAACCATGAAGCCTGCAGTGGTAAAAGAGGAGCAGTACTTGCTTGGGCAGTCCACTCCAGTCAGAGCTTTAGGAGGGACTTTATTCCAACTGCCTTTGGCCAGGGTTCGCCTTGACTGGGAGGATGGAAAAGGAAGCAAGCAGTTAGGAGTGTTTGAGGATATCCCTGCAGATATCCTGATGGGGAATGATTTTGATAATGCAGTACCTTATGTGCATGTAGATACACACAGTCAGGCTTGGAGACAGGGAGGGAGCTACCCTGTAGCAGTGAGCCTAAACATGAGCCACAGCTTCTGGTAGGTGCTAATGTTTCCTTGGACAGAGTGACTGCAAGGGCAGAGGTGAGTGGTAGTACCCAGGCTGACAGTGAGGCCCTGCTGTCAGAGGATACCAGACTTCCTGTGGAAGGGGAGCTGGGAACGGTCACAAAGATAGAGTTGAGACAGGCTCAGCTCTCGGACCCCACACTAAGAGGCTTGAGGGAGGTAGCTAAGGAGGCACCTGATTCTCAAGGAAAAGGGGAGTCCATATACTGGAACAAAGGGTTACTGTATAGAGAGTTGGACTCCCGAGTGAGAGCTAGAAAGTGAGATAATACAGCAGTTGATAGTGCCTAGAGCCTACCGTCTGGCACTTCTAGCCATAGCCCATGACATTCCTTTTGCAGGTCATATGGGCATAAAGCATACAAAGAGATGTATTATGCAGAACTTATTGGCCTGGGATTGCAAGGGATGTAACAGGGTACTGCATGACCTGTGAGCAGTGCCAAAAAGTAAACAAGGTCAAAGCTACTTTGATGCCTTTGCCTGTGATTGACGAGTCATTTCGGAGAGTAGCTGTGGATATTGTGGGACCTCTGAGTACCCCAAGTTCCACAGGGAAGAAGTATATCCTGATGGTAGTAGATGATGTTACTAGATACCCTGAGGCGGTGGCTCTGTCCTCCATTGAGGCAGAGAAGATAGCAAATGCTTTGTTCGAGATTTTCAGCAGGGTAGGTTTCCTAAGAGAAATACTGACTGACAGAGGTGCTAATTGCATGTCAGACCTGCTGGCTTGTCTTTGGGAGTGCTGTGGGATAAAGTACCTAAAGACCACCCCCTGCCACCCCCAGACTAACGGTCTTGTGGAGAGGTTAAACTCTTAACTAAAGACCATGCTACGGGCATTTGAAGACCAGTTTAAGAGAGACTGGGACAAATATTTGCCCCATCTGCTTTTTGCATACAGAGAGGTACCCCAGGGATCCATAGGTTTTTCACCCTTTGAGTTACTGTATGGACATAGGGTAAAGGGGCCTTTAGATTTGCTTCTTGAGGAGCGGGAGGGTGAGTGTGAATCTTACAAGGAGCCTGTTGTGGCATATGTCCTAAACCTCAGGGAAAGGTTTAGGGAGAACCTGGCAAGGGCTCACCAGCTGAAAAAGGTCTGGTATGACAGGAAGGCTCGAGCCTGAGAGTATGCTGTGGCACAGCAGGTTATGGTGCTCATTCCTGTTAGCCATAATAAACTGCAGGCAGTTTGGGAAGGACACTTCAAAGTGGTAAGGAAGGTTAGTGATTTTAACTAAATGGTAGAACTGCTAGGCAGGAGGCAGGGACACAGACTATACCATGTTAACATGATGAAGTCTTATCCATGATAGGAAGGCCCTTGTGCTGAGTATTTGCAGTGGATGGCAGGAGGAATCTCAGGGGGATCTGTCACTACATCATGCTAGCCGGCAAAATGCCAAGTTAAGGTAGAGCCTAGGGCTGCAGGCATATGATATGACAGTGCAGAACCTTAGTGGGGTCAGTATTGCCATTCCAGATGGGTTCTCAAGACAGTGCATGGGTTAATGTATTCCCAGACAGGCTCATTCCTCTCAAATGACTTTTCTTCAGGGTCACCTGAGAAACTAGCTTGAGGCTTAAAAGGGGGGGTGATGATGTGAGGCACTGCCAGCTATGCCAGGAGAAGTAAGGCAATGAATGTATAACATATGCTAGCATAGATAGCTGGAGTTTTGTAAAAGAATTATATGTTATTTGTATTTCAAACTGATTTGTACAGAAGCTTGTTTTGAAAATGTATTTGTAAAGCTGCTTGTGTTAAAATGTGCCAACAGTGGGTCATGCTGGACAGAAAAGAAATACACCTGTATTTCAGACTGTATTATAAGTATTGAAATGAATATATTGTAACAGGGGATACTGGAAGACAAGAGGGTAACCTCAGTCCAGCTAACTTTGA
This sequence comes from Protopterus annectens, assembly GCF_019279795.1. NCBI lineage: Eukaryota > Metazoa > Chordata > Ceratodontiformes > Protopteridae > Protopterus > Protopterus annectens. The sequence continues at coordinate 929,932,734 of NC_056730.1, forward strand.
AAAAGATTCTGAAATTAAATTATTTGGTTTAGACCATAAAGATTGTATTTTGCATTTCTGATTGCAGCCAGAGATGAAATGTCTGTGAAATCCAGGACTAGGAATCTTACTGTATTGTCCTTAGGGGTGAACTAATTGCTACCATGGAAGGGTGGAAATTTTGAAATGGTTTTATAGCTTCCAGATGCTATAACACATCTTAACAAAGCTCTATGTCTGTGTATTATTGACACATATGTGCTAGATTCTGGTTCATTTTCTAAAGAGGGTAGTGTGGGAACCAGAATCAGATGACCAGATGTATGTGATGTCATTCTGTAATCCAGCATTGAAATTATGTTTTAATTGTAGATGAGACAGAAGTCTCAGGGCAGTCTGTTTTTGAAACCTGACAAAGAAGGACCCCTCACCTACTTCATCTCACCTTGCTTTATTAGTAAGTAACCTGGTAATAGTAATTGTTAAGCTCAGTCAGGAAAATATAGTGAGATTTGTTAAGTATTGTTTTTCTGTAATTGTGGGAATCTATCCATCAGTGTTATTTTTAATATTTCTTGTGTCTGAAACTCTGGAGTTTATTGTAAATAGATATTTAATATTTTCATGTTCTTTTATTATTAAATATATTTAAACAGTTCATTGTGGCTCGTCTTTTAGAGAATATCTTAACCTTTGAGAGTACTTGTATTCATTTGGTGACACTGTGGTCGGTCCTGAAAGCCTTGTAGCATTGGTCAAACACTACCATTTGTATTAGTATTAGTTTTACTCAGTATAACTGGGTACCCTTGTAAGAGCCTTAAAGTAGCTGGCTTTGGAGTGTTCTGGTGGCAGTACCTATCTTATAGTCTGAGCAGAGGGGGCATAGCTAGTAAATCTTTGCCAGTCTTTCCCATGTGTGTGTGTGTGTCTGTGTGTCAGCTACTTTGAGCAGAGACACACAGCACTGGTTTCACAGAGAGGGTGGTGGAGGAGGACTCAACTCTACAGCTTTGTCAGTGGGGAGTCTTATGTGAGGCCTGGATAGAGAGAGGGAAACCCAGCCCCAGGACTGAATGTGGTCCCTGTGTGCTCTTAAGGGAAATTGTGCTTGGTGCAGGGAGCTGCACCTGGAAATACTGTGTGTATCTATTGCTGTTCTAAGTGAATGTCCCTCACTGGTGTCATTGTAAGGATTGAGGCTCCTTGATTACTGGCCCAGAGGGAGGATGGCACAGGCATCATCATCATCATAAGGAAAACATGGCCTTCTGCACAGGGATAGAAAGTGTGGAAAAGACATGTCATGATAAGTGACACCCAACAGAGGAAGCTCATTTGTTATACTGCTGCAAGAAAGCCCTACCTTAAGAAAGACATGTGCCTTGCTGCTAAACTGACTTTTCTGATTTGTTTACCAAGTAAATGTTTAGTTTATATGTGATTTCCTTACACCAAATGGATGGAGTGCATTACAAATGTACATAAATTGGAAGCAACTGTGTAATTTAGAAGACTCTCAACAAAACTTACAGATTAGCTGCTCTCAGTTAAAGCTATCTTGGAATTCTCAAGTTCTATAGTCCATGACCTTACAAACACATTTGGAATATTGCTTATGCACTTTATGTTAGGAAATTAATAATGTGGAAGTTTCCAAATGGCAAAACTTTAAACACAGATGAACAGGGCCACTACTCTGCAGAGAATGTTCAGAAATTAAATACACCTCAGGACCTAGTTCTGGAATCATCACTTTTACTGCGGAATTTAGTAACAGTATATGGCTACATATTGCAGAAATGGGTGTGAATACAACAGTTAATGCTACAAAGTAAAAAAAAAAGTGAAGACACTGGACGTGGATAATGAAGACTGTCTTTTCAGTCTTTACTTATTTATTTTATTAACCAGGTAGGTGGGCTGGTTCAATGGCTATTTTCATACATAAGCTGGGCTGCAGAGACAAAAATAGCATGGTTACACCAATGTTTACAGTGGTGAAAGTCCAGTATAGCCAGTACATTCAAGTATGCTTACACTGGTATTTACAGCTATTTAGAGTACATATAAATGTACAATGTTAAGAGTTCCTTACAATCAGCAATATGATGATGATTATATTACATACACTATACAATGTATGCACTGTTTATTGTTGTTAACAATATTTAGAAGTAGTAGTAGTAGTAACTGTTTTTCGTGTTTCACTGTTGCAGTCATCACATTTGGGTTATCCTGCCAGGGATAGCCCTCAGTCAGCCCGAATACCAGAGGCTTAGTATTTCTGTGTCGGTTGCTGCCACTCCAGGACTGACGTCAGGTCGTCGGTGGTATAAAATCAGGCAGCCAATGCCATTATATCAGTCTTTCTTGCTGAGGAGCCCGAAGCAGAAGCAGTTTGCACGAGTGCCGGTCGGCCACTACCTGAGTTTTCGTTTTCGAATTGAAGTTGAAGTCTTCTAAAGATAAGTACCCCATTGGGGATCCTTTTTTCTTGCTCTAACCAATGTCAGAAAAAGTTAACAATTGTCTCACCTGTGGAAAGCAAATACCACACCGAGACTTCCATTCTTACTGTGTCACCTGTTTAGGCCCAGACCACGATGTCCCCCACTGTCGCTTTTGTGCTTTGTTCAACACCAGAACTATACATCATCAGGCCCTTATTATAACTAGATATTTTCGCTCTCAGTCCTCTAATTCCGATATGGCTTCGGTAAGCCATCCAACTACCGATCTTCCGAAAAAAACGTAAGGATAAAGACAGAGACAGACCTCACATGTCCAAACCTGCCGATGATGCTTCCGTTAAGCTTGTCATCAGTTTTCCAGTCCTCAGTGAGCCGCTTTCTTAGGCCGCTACCGAGACCCTTTCAGAGTCTGGTATGCGGTGAGACTCTTCTTCAACTAAGGATCCTGCGGATGTCTGTACCTTGGATGGGTCCGGAGCCGCTGAGGAGGCACCGGCTTCTGAGGAAGTACTTTGCACTACCGATACTCGACACAGACCGACTTCTTTTGCATCTTCAGTTCTTTTTAAAACTACCAAGTTTCTAAGGCCCAGGGTAAGAACCACACCCAAAAAAAACGACGACCCAAGCTCAGGCACCTGATTCCTTACCTCAGCCTTTAATGCTTAAAATGGGGGAAGACCTTATTATGCTTATTAGGGGAAGCCAGGCTACCCCTTCCAAAAGAAAAAGACTTGTCCCCAGTATTATCCGAACAGGAGTCCAATGAGTCTGATGCATCTGAATATGAAGATATGCAACCCCTCTCTGCTTATGAGGATTCTGATGCAGAGGAATCAATTCCTTCTGCCTCTCCACCCGAGCATTTCTCATGTGGGGAAACCCTACATATTTTAAGGGAGCATTTCCAGTGGGAATATCAGGACTACCCTTGGTCAAAAAAGAGACTCAGGGAATTCTTAGATCTACCACAGCACAGACCTTTGGCCATTCCTCCTGTCCTGGATGTTGTGGATGATGTTTTTATGGAATCCATTCTGACTCCTGACATCCTTCCTCCTGGTCCCAGGAAATCTGACAGGTATTACAGTCCCTGACTATCACAAATTTCTTTTCAAAAATTCTACAGCTGACCCCGAGGTAATTTCTCAAGGACCTGAAGGAATCAAAGCAACTTCAGCTAAGAATCCCACCCCCTCAGATAGGGATTCCCGAGCATTAGACATATGGGGTAAAAAGTGTACACCTCTGCTACTCTTGCTGTTAGAGCATTAAATTGTCAGTTCCACATTCTGAAATATCAGCAACATACCATGGAACTCCTCAAACAAAAAATATCTTCTTTTTCTGCTTGTGCAGAAAATAAAGAATTACAAGAGTTAATGCATTCTGCAAGTCAAGTAACTAACCACACCTTACAATGTGGTTTTGACGCCCTAGAAGCATCTTGCAGGGCAGCAGTCACTGGTTCTGTCCTTAGAAGGCATGCTTGGCTTTGGGAACAGACCTTGCCAGACCATGTCAAATCCGAATTATTGGACGCACCATTGAACAAAGACAACTTATTTGGCACCAGAACAGAAGAGGTCTTAAAGATGGAAGAAAAAGCTAAATCTATGCAGACAGTTAAAGAATCCAAATTATTGGATGCACCATTGAACAAAGACAAGTTATTTGGCACCAAAGCAAAAGAGGTCTTAAAGATGGAAGAAAAAACTAAATCTATGCAGACAGTTAAAGACTTCTTACAGGTCCAGCCACCAAGGTTCAGTAGGCATGGCCCCTCCAAGCACTGGTCCTTTCTTTCCCCCTCCAGGCCAGCTCAGCCCAGATCCAGGGGAAAGCAGACCCCCCAGACAACAGCCCCAGGGAATGCAGAGATCTAAGAAATGGAGTTCCTCCTGTTCAAAAACAGGGAGTGCAAAGCCACCCCCTTATGGTAAGGGTGACTTTACAGTTCCACCCCCTACCTCTGCCCACCTGCTTGTGCCCCTAGGAAGAAAACTCTCTTTCCACACAAGCAACTGGGCCACCATTACCAACAACCGATGGCTCCTCAACATAGTGTCCCACGGATACAAATTTTATTTCCATACGCCGCCAACCCCAAAAGGATTCCCACATCTTCCTCCAAACCAATGGGCAGAGGCCAAAAAGCAAGTCCTTTCCCTGCTCTCCATGAGGGCAATACAGCATGTTCCTGCAGAAACAGATAGGTCAAGGTTTCTACTCCAGGCTCTTCTTGGTACCCAGAAAAGAGGGCACACGGCACCCCACCTCGATCTATCCATTCTAAACACCTTTCTGGTGATACCAAAATTCAAAATGCTCACCCTCATGCAGCTTTTACCAATGCTTTCCAAGGATGCTTGGTTAGGCACCCTAGACCTAAAAGAGGCCTACCTACACATCCCTATCAGGGAATCATGCAGGAAATACCTACATTTCAGGGCAGGATCTATGCACTTTCAGTTCTATGCGCTTCCCTTTGGCTTAGCCACTGCTTCCAGAGTTTTCACAAAATTTCTGGCTCCCGCCATTGCTTTTTGCAGACAAAGAAATATTCAAATTTACCCATACTTAGACGACTACCTGATTCAGGGAGACAGGAAAAGCTGCTACAGCACCTGACTTTTGTAAAGGACCTACTGACCTCCTTGGGGTATACTATCAACGAAACAAAATCAAAACTAGTCCCCACACAAAAAATTGTATTCCTGGGAGCAAGCCTGGACACAGCATCCTAGATGGCATTCCTTACTCCAGAAAAACAAGTCTACCTGACAGGCTACTTCTCTCAACTAGCCACCAGAACCCAGTTATCTGCAAGGAAAGTCCTGCAAGCTCTAGGGTTCATGGCCTCCTACATTCTACTCATTCCATATGCCAGACTGCATATGAGGAAACTACAATGGTACCTAAAAAGCCTTTGGTGTCAACACTCTCAAGACCTGGAAACTGTCATACCAATGATACCTTGTCTAAGGAAAGATTTTCTTTAGTGAGCAGCAGCATGCAACCACAACAAGAGACTTCCCGTCTCTCAACCCCATGCCACCCAGACCCTCACCTCAGATGCATCAGACTATGCCTAGGGTGCACACCTGGACGGCAGATGCATTCATGGCCATTGAAGCTCAAATCAAATACATCTGCACATCAGCCAAAAAGTGATGCTAGCTGTTCAGCACGCCCTGACAGCTTTCAGACCCCTACTCTCCCCGGGGCCTCTACTGATCAAAACAGACAAACACCACAGTGATGGGGTATATCAACAAGCATATCCTCTCTGCAGGCTCGCCATGACTCTTTGGTACACTGCCTCAGCCATGCAACTTCACCTGCTAGCACAATTCCTGCCAGGTTCGCTCAACTCTCTGGCAGACAACTTGAGCAGAAACCTGCTAGACCCACACTAGTGGCAGCTAGATCACAGAACCTTCACCCTTGTAACCCAGAAGTGGGGCACCCCAAAGGTGGACCTCTTTGCCTCCCACTCCAATCATCAGCTGAGCAAATTCTGCACCAGGGAACCTCGCAGCAAGGCCTGGAAAGTGGATTCTCTATCCTTCCAGTGGGTGAACCTCTCGGTCTACGCATTTCCCCTTCCACCACTCATTTCAAGGGTACTGCTGAAAATAAGGGAGGAAAAACTGAGGGAAATCCTGATTGCCCCAGACTGTCCACGCCGGCACTGGTACCCACCACTGCGCAGCCCGTCACCCCTGCCACCATGGCACCTGCCTCAGATCCCAACACTCCTGACCCAGAGGAATGGAGAATTCATGGATCCCCAATTGCAGACTCTCAACCTGTCAGCCTGGATTTTTCCCTGAACTCTCTTCAAGCTGCCAGTCTAAGCAAACAAGTCCTAGATGTTATATGTGAGGCCAGATGCCCCAGCACTAGAAAATCCTATGCTGACAAGTGGAAAAGGTTTTCCACCTGGATCCAGGCTAAGGGAGCCGGAATGGCACAGCCCTCCCTATCTCTCATCCTGGATTACCTAGCAAACCTACTACACAGGGGTCTATCCTTCTCTTCTGTTAAAATTCATGCCTCTGCAATCTCTGCTCATTACAGCACAGAGTCACCTCTCTTCTCACACCCTCTCATCAAACAGTTCCTAAGAGGGGTAACAACTTAAGGCCACCCAGAAGAGCTCCTACCCCAGCTTGGGACTGTAACTTTGTATTGGAAAAGCTCACCGTACCCCCATTTGAACATGCAGCTGCAGCAGAGTTAAAATTCCTCTCTTGGAAGACAGCCTTGCTTCTGGCCATCACTTCAGCTCGAATAGTATCAGAGCTACAAGCACTCATGGCTGTAGAGCCCTTCATCATTTTCCATGCTGACAGGGTCTCCCTCAGGACTAACCCATCCTTCATGCCTAAAGTGGTGTCCAGTGTGGCTCTCAACCAATCCATTCATTTGCCCACCTTTTTCCCTAACCCACAAAAGAAGGGAGAAAGGATTCTGCACTCTCTAGATGTGCACAGACAGCTCAGATTCTATTTGGACAGGACTAAATCTTTTAGAAAAACTGATCAATTGCTTGTCAGCTTCACAGCAGGGGCAGAGGGCAAGGCCATATCCAAACAAACAATCTCCAAATGGATAGCATACTGCATCCATTTCTGCTACAAACAGCATGAGAAACAGCCCCCAAAGGGGGTCAGGACACATTCCACCAGGGCAACCTCCACCTCTGCAGCTTTTCTCTGAGGGATCCCCACCAGGGGCATCCTGGAGGCTGCAACATGGACATCTGTTCATACTTTCACCAAGCATTACCACCTGCCTATCTTCTCCAAACCCAGGGCAGGCTTTGCCACCGCAGTCTTGCAGGGCATCCTAGCCAGCCTCCAGTCTTCTTGACTGCCTCCACCCTTTTCTTCATGTTTGGGAATCAACCCAAATGTGATGACTGCAACAGTGAAACACGAAGAACATAGTACATTTGTGTACACTTACCATAAATGTAGATGTTCGAGTGTACTCACTGTTGCAGTCCTGGTTTCCCTCCCTCCATCCCCCTTGTCTCTCTCTCTTCCTCTCTCCTTACAGGGAATTTTTGGTATTTACCTTCTACTGGTGGTGTTCTTCCACCATAACCTAGCTCCCTATTTGGGGGCTCCTGACAGTTAGGGCAAGAAAAACTGATGTAATGGCGTTGGCTGTCTGATTTTATACCACTGATGACCTGACATCAGTCCTGGAGCGACAACAACCGATGCAGAAATACCAAGCCTCTGGTATTCAGGCCGACTGAAGGCTGCCCGTGGCTGGATAACCCAAATGTGATAATTGCAGCAGTGAATACACTGGAACATCTACGTTTATGGTAAGTGTACACAACTGTACTTTCTACCTAGGGTAAAAGTTCATATTTATTGCACACTGCAGTATGAGGGAACAATGACTACATCAGTCAGGAATGCTAGCCTGCTGTATCAGAACACCTGTACTTGTCTATCCGGAGGTAGTTCTTACCTTGTTGTAAAAAGACGCAAGATCATTTTCCCCTCCTGAATTTTTTTTCATGGGGCTGAGGCTGTCTTACAGAAGGCTTTTTTCTGTTGTGGCCGGCGTGTATGAGGTTGTTTGGAACTGTAACCCATCTTGATGCCTTTGCCCACAGAGGGTGTGCATGACAAATTAGGTATTCTTTAGGCAGGGACACTTACGGAAATTAAATGATATCTATTGCAAAAAAGAAGTAGCTATTGCTTCTGTAAGATAGACTGCCGAGTGTGACTTGTGTTTTTAAAACAGTACTTAAGTAGCTGATACTATGCTATTAGAGTGTTTTAGTAGCAGTGAAGCCATATTAAGGGCAGAACAAAAATTGCAGCTATTTGAGGTGCAAGCTGTTAAGGGGCACAGTCATACCATGCTGTAGGTGCAATCAGTAATTTAAATGAATAACATCATCTAAGCTTATGTGATCCTTTTCTTTCCTCAACTGTGGTTAATTTTTTGTCATCAACTGTACAGGGAAGTGCCAAATAGAGGCACTGGTCATGATGCCAGTTGACTTAGCTGTATCCCTCAGTAGCAGTGTAAAGACAGCCTCTTAGATTAAGTTATAGAAGCCACATCACTAAACTTGTATAAGCAGTTTGTGTATGTTAACATCTGCAGCTACATAATTCATTTTGATCTATTTTATGGAATTGAGAATCATCAAATGGGTGGTTCTCTGCATTGCTAAGTTCTGAGAAAAGAACATGGAAGCTCTTAACTAATTTTATTGTTTGCACATATTTTGAACATTGCATCTAGGTTAAACAGCTAAATGATGAGCATATGTTCTAATCAAAATGAGCAATTCACTGCAAAATCTGTCGTTACTAAATTTGACAAGAGTTTCTGCATTTATTGAATTTTAACATAAAAAAAGTGCTGGTAAAAAAGTCTTGTGGTCTAAGGATAATGTATGAGTGTTGAAGCTAACAAGTATGCATATGTTCCTCCACATCTTTGGCATATTTTTTAAACTATTCTTTATCTCTGTCGGGCATCCCTAAAACTGTTCATTAACCTGGGCATCGCTAAAACTCTTCATTAACCTACACTCTATGATTATTTCCTAGAATGTGTTCCAAGGACCCGCACTCCTCTCTGTGAAACAATATTTCCTCAAGTCAGCCGTAAATCATCACATTCCCAGGTGTAGTCCACGGCTCATTTTTTCCCCTACCTGTGCTTTTCATTTCCACAGCTTCTAGCTGCTCTTTTCTTCATTTCCACAGCTCTTCTAGTTGCCATCTGACAACACAGTGTATCAAGACCGTATCACTATTTTTTCCCCTTCCAGTGCATACATGTCAAGTAAATAGAAGTTATGTTCTTACCATAACGTTCCATGTTAGTTGTCTTCTTCTCGCCTTCTTCTTGCTGGATGGGTTCGGAGCCGACCTCGGCTCCGACTCGGCCACTCTAAAAGCTCGAGAGTTGGTTCCACCGGCTCGAGGCTCCCCTTATATCCCACAATGCTAGGCGTGAGTTACCTCAGATCTCGTTTGTAAGCTAGGCCCAGCTTATAATAGTAACAGAATAACTATAAACAAAGTCCACCTCTATAAACCAGGGAGAAGAGAAGGGTGACCTACATCCTGATCCAGGAAAATATGCACAGCAGCATATACCTAAAGTAAAGAGGTGGTAGAAAGAGAGGTCAATCAAAACTCCTCTAGGTCTGTCCAGGCCAGGGGAAGGAGGGTGGGCCTTAAGAAGAAGCGAGAAGAAGACAACTAACATGGAACGTTATGGTAAGAACATAACTTCTATATGTTAAGTTGTCTATCTCGCCTTCATTCTTGCTGGATGGGACCGTCCCTAGCACCTTGTCCCGGTGGCCTAACGGAACAGACTCTTGAGAACAGTGGAACCAAAGTTAGCTCTATGCCTAGAAGCTAAATCCAACTTATAATGAGAAATGAAAGTGTGAGGAGTAGCCCAAGTAGCCGCTGCACAAATGGTGTCAATAGGCAGTCTGTCTTGGAAGGCTATAGAAGTAGCCAAAGCTCTGGTAGAATGGGCTTTAGGTTTGTTAGGCAGCTTTTGGTGTCTAATTTCATAAACAAGGGAAATCAGAGATGTTAGCCATCTAGATAATGATACCTTTGAAACTGAAAGTCCCTTTCTGCCTTCTGCATAAGAGACAAACAGCTGGTCAGATTTTCTGAATTGTTTGGTTCTATCCAAATAGTACCTTAACTGACGATGAACATCTAGCCAATGCAATTTTTGTTCAGACCTGTTAGAATATTCTGGAAAAAACACAGGAAGGTCAATGCTTTGATTTAGGTTAGACGCCGAGGCTATCTTAGGTAAAAAAGACGGGTTGGTTCAGAAGATACCCTGTCCTTATGGAACAACAGATAAGGAGGTCGACAGCTGAGTGCATGAAGTTCTGAAACTCTTCTAGCTGAATTAATAGCTACCAGAAAGAGTGTCTTCCATGATAGCAATTTTAAAGAACAGGCGGCTGCAGGTTCGAAATGGGAAAGAATCAAAGAACTAAGAACTAAATTTAGGTCCCAAGGAGGAGGAGGATTTCTTATAGGAGGTCTGAGTAGAAAAACTCCCTTCAAAAAGGCTTTGCAAAGCTTGTGGGATATTATGGCAGACTCTGAAATGCCCACATGAAAGTTAGAAATAGCTGCCAATTGAACTTTAAGAGTAGAAGGAGATGAACCTGCATGGAAGAGTTCAGCTAGAAAATCAAGGACCATTTGGATGGAAGCAGTGAAAGGATCTATGTCCCTTCCTTGAGCCCAATAGGCGAAACGTTTCCACTTACTCAAATAAATCTTTCAAGTGGAAGATTTATGGGAAGCTATCAAAATATCTCGGACAGAGTGAGATATTTGAGGAAGCCTGGCTAAGGTTGGAATTGGAGGAACCAAGCAGTGAGGTTCAGAGAGGAAGGAGCGATGAAACTGACCCGACTGATGGATCAAAAGATCTGAAACTAGGTCCAGATGCCAAGGTCGCTCCAACAGAAAATGATGTAGAAAGGGGAACCAAACCTGTCGAGGCCAGTAAGGAGCAATGAGGATCAACGAGGCCTTCTGAGCGATAGCTTTCTGTATCACTTGAGAGATTAGTGGGAAGGGAGGAAATGCATACAGAAGTCCCCGGGGCCAAACTTGGACTAGAGCATCTCTGCTGGGCTGGCCTGGTAAAGGGAATAAGGTGAAATAATCTCTGCACTTGCTGTTTTGGGGAGTAGCAAAAAGGTCGCAGCAAGGCTGACCCCACTTGAGAAAAATTTCTCTCACAACAGAGTCTTTCAGAGACCACTCGTGAGGCATGAGGATAGCTCTGCTCAACTTGTCCGCGATTTGATTGGACTTCCCGGGGATGTGCGTTGCTATCAGAAACCGCTGAGAAGAAATCGCCCATTGCCACAGTCTGAGTGCTTCTCGACACAGGGGGTAGGACCTGGTTCCGCCTTGTTTGTTGATATACCACACTACAGACATATTGTCCGTCTGGATTGCTATTGTTCCCAAGGGAAGAGAGTCTTGAAGGGCTTGCAACGCTAAAAGCACTGCTCTCATCTCTAGAACATTTATGTGCAAGTGGCATTCGTCTGGTTGCCATGTGCCCTGGACAGTTCTGCCCTGATAATGCCCCCCCCACCCGATCAGGGAGGCGTCCGTTGTCAGAGTAGCAACCGGAGGGGAAGGGACAAAGGGTCTTCCCAATAAGAGCTGAGGGAAGACATCCACCACAGAAGATGATTTCTGCATGTTTGCGTAATCATGATGGTGTGGGACATCGGAAGTTGCTGGTATGACCATTGCGTGAAGAGCATCCATTGAAGGATTCTCATGTGGAATCTGGCTAATGGAAGCAGAGGTATGGCAGCCGCCATAATCCCCAACACTTTCAGAACTAACCTGGCTTTGATTCTGTTGCTGCTGAAGAGGAGCGAGACCAGTTTGTGTATGTCTGTTATTCTCTGATCTGTTAGTCTCGCAGACATGTTGACTGTGTCTAGATTTGCGCCTATGAAGGTAATAGTGCGAGAAGGCGACAAAACAGACTTTTCGCAATTTATTGAAATGCCTAAATTTTGACAAATGCGAAAGGTGTAGTCCCTGGCCAATAGAAGAAGATGCTTGGTGGGAGCTGTGAGGAGCCAGTCGTCCAAATATGGAAACACCTGGAATCCTTGACGTCTCAGGTGAGAAGCTACCACTGCCATGCATTTGGTAAACACCGGGGGCAGTGGTGAGACCAAAGGGCAGGGCCCTGAATTGAAAATGACTGGTTCCCAGCCTGAAGCGGAGGAATCTTCTGGAGCGTCTGTTCATTTTTATGTGATAGTATGCATCCTGAAGGTCTGTAGAGCACATCCAGTTTCCCTTTCCCAATAGGGGAAGGATGGACTGCAGCGTGACCATCCGAAATCTTGTTTTCTTGACTGACTTGTTCAAGATACTGAGATCCAAAATTGGTCTCCAGTCCCCTGTTTTCTTTGGAACTAAAAAGAACCTGGAGTAGATTCCGGATCCTTGCTGGTCTGCTGGAACTGGCTGAATTGCTCTTTTTGCAAGCAGCTTTGAAATTTCCAAAGCTGCAAGATCCCTTTGAGCGGGTGGAACATCTGGAAGGGATTTTTTTGATTGGTTTGGAATGCGAACGAAGGGAATGGAATAGCCTTCGGAAATGATGGACTGTACCCATTTGTCTTGAGTCAGGGATAGCCAGGCTTCTGGGTACAGTGACAATCTTCCCCCGACTGCCTCCGAAGGTGGGCAGTCGGGCAACACCTCAGGGATGCTGAAAGGGCTTATCAGAGAAGGCTTCTCGATTGCCCTGGTTCTGCGGACCCCCCCTGCCTCTAGGGTGACGTCTACCATTGTTGTTCCCCCCTCTGCCTCTGGCGGGGAACCGACTCTGTGCGTCAGGCGAAGTCCCTTGAGATTGTTTGCGGAACCACATTTTCCCACTTTTCTGGCCTTTGGGGTAAGGCCTAGAAGGAGTAGAAAAACGGACTCCGACGGCAGAAAGAGTCTTGCCATCTGTCTCGCACCTAGTCAAGGTTTCTTTCACTTGAGGACCAAAAAGAGATGATCCATCAAACGGGGAATTAGTGAATGACGTTTTAAAGGGGTCCGCAAAGTTGCATAGCCGCATCCAGGCATGCCTGCGTAAGGCCACACCTGTCCCTGCGGCCCTGCTCGCTCCATCAGCCGCATAAGAGGAGGCGCATGGAGGAGTTAGCTATGGAGTTCAGGGTAGCCAGCTGAGTGTTCATCTTGTCTTGAAAACCCGCAGCCGTAGGATCCTTCAACATGTCACTCGCTTCTTTGATCAAGTCTCTTTGAAGACGAGTAAAATGGCATAGGTAGTTCAGCAACGCATAGCAAAGGTCGCTGACGAGAACATCCGCTTCCGTACCTGTCCATAGACCTAGATTCTTTGTTAGGGGATGAACAGGCACTGAAGGATCAGCTAGTTCCTTCTTGGTGGCAGCAGCTACCACCATAGCATCCACAGAAACACCTTTTGTGAGAAATTGCTTGTCAGTTGGTGCTGTTATAAATTTGGAAGGTCTCCTGGGGTAGGGTCCACTGAATCAGGAGCCGTCCAGGCCTTCTTTGCAACCACCTGCATGAGGGGATCAAGGGGGACACCCAGGAGGTGGAAGGGCGAGCCAACGCCTCAAGATACACAGATTCATCCTCCGAAGGGTTAAGGGCTGGCCAATTTCCCTCTGTTTCAGGATCTCTAGAATGTCTGCGAAAGAGACATCTTCAGAAGGGGAACGTGGGGAACCCTCGGAATCCTCTAAATCTGTGTCAGAGGTGACAGACTCAGGTGAGTCTATGTGCTTCCTCTTACACTTTCTCTTCCTAGGGGCTCCTCTGCCAATTCAGGGGAGGCCTCGGAAGAGGATGAGATCCCCACAGGGGATTCTTGAGGAGCTGGCTCTCTGCGGTCTGGGATGAGGGAGTGAGTCGACATAACCAAAGGCACCGAAGAGGGAGGGGCGGACGGAGCCGACTGTGGAGTCGAACAAGGTTCCAACACACTCCGCATGACCTCGAACGCACCCCTGTCCGGCAGAGCCAGAGGTCCACGCCCCGAGAAGCTGAGAACCTCCCTCGGCACCGACAGAGATGGCTCCGAGGCCGATGTCGGAGCCGAACTCACCAGCGCCGAAGCACCGAGAGGGAGAGGGGGGTCGGACAAGGGTCCGATGCCACTCACCCCCTCGGAGCCGACGAGGGAAGCCCGGCGCTGAGATTCTTCAAAAGAAGAAATCGGAGCCGACGACGGAGCCGAAGACAATTGTATCGGCTCCGACGCTACCACAGTCTCGGTCCCGAGACGCCCCGGCTCCGAGCTCAAAGGAGTCGGAGGAGAAATATTTATTGGAACAAGTTGAGGCATCGACTGATGAGTCGGACTCTGGAGCATTTGGGCCAGTGCCTCGGACTTCAAAAGTCTACTCACTACCCTCTGGAGGTCGTGATCTGAGAGCCTCGATGACCTGGAGGAGTGAGATCTGTGGCTCCGTTCAGACAGCAGGGGAGACGCTGGAGCCGAATGAACGGAGCCAAGGGACGGTGACCTCGATCTCTTTCTAGATGTCGGCTCCGATGGTCTGATGGGACCCGACTCAGGAATCTCTAATGCCTCGGCTCCGGCCGGAGCCGAGGAAACCACAGATACTGCAGTCAAAGACTTATCGGCTCCAGCCGGAGCCGATGAAGCAGTAGGCTTCGAAGCCTTAGGCCTCGACTCTGAAGCTGGAGCCGAGGTCTTGGAAGCCTTAGAGGGTTTCCCCGATGACACAGAAAGGGAACCTTCAGGCTTAATCAAACCCCTCAAAATGAGTTTATTTTTTCTCTCCTGCAGGACTCTAGGGCTGAAGCCATGGCATACAGCACAAGAGTCCTGCAGGTGTAAAGGTCCCAGGCAATACACACAAGAAGTGTGACCATCTGTCAGAGACATTTTCTGACAGCACGAGTCACACTTCTTGAAGCCTGAGACCTTTGTATCCTTGGACATACTCAAGGAACCGAAGTGTAATCACACACAGAAAAACACACACACACAGATTACACTGATAGGGGTTCAAAGGGAATTATTTAAACTAAAGGTAAGTTAAGTTAAAACTCCCTAATCAAACACATACACACCCTAAGGATAAGGAAGGAAGGGCCCGAAGGCCTTAGGGAAAGAACTATAAGTTCTTTAGAAAAAAGGGGGCTGGATAAAAGGTAGAAGGGATAATATCCACTACACTAAGGGGAAAGAAAAATACACTAAGCTAGCTTAAGTCTAAAGAATTTAAACTAGTCTAACTTTCACTAACCTGGAGCCGGTAGAAAACACACCTTGATCGCTGTAGCGGCAAACGAGATCTGAGGTAACTCACGCCTAGCATTGTGGGATATAAGGGGAGCCTCGAGCCGGTGGAACCAACTCTCGAGCTTTTAGAGTGGCCGAGTCGGAGCCGAGGTTGGCTCCAAACCCATCCAGCAAGAATGAAGGCGAGATAGACAACTTAACATTTAAAGTTTCTTCTGATAATTAATTTGTTTTTTAATCAGGTAAAATGATTTGCATTCTCTTCCATGCAGACAGTAGTTGTAAGATGAGAGGTAATGCAAGTCGTAAAAGTATTAGCAATTTAACACTTCTTGTAGAACTGCAAATGCAATAACCTTCCCTGGCTAAACTGTTGATTTGTTAATTTTTGATAATATGACAAATTAAATATACCGGTCTGGGATACATATATATTTTTATGCAATTTGCTTATAAGGACACATTTTACAACTGCTGATATAACTAGTTTACAAGTCCTGACCACTTGTTTCTAATGTCCCAGAAAGCACTTCTCTTGAACTGTACAAAAAGACATGGTAACAGATTAACACAAGACCTTCCTTTTCTTTTGCTCCTTTGACACTGTAGTAGGCAGTGATGGCTATCTTATTAGGTTGTACGTAGCTGACAGCTGCAGCTCATGTAAGGCATGATGCCGTTTCTCTACCTGATCACAGTGACTGCTGTCTGTTGTGTTTAATACCTGCATTCTGTATTTTTAACTGAAAGCCATTGCATATTATAATGCACACTGATTTATTAGATTTTTTAAATCTATATAATTACATGCAGCATACTATACTATACTACAAACATGATTGCAGGTTGTATTTAATAGAAAAGAATGGCAGTTTCACAGCATCTCTGTAATTTGATGTGGATCAATGGAGCAGTCATTCAGGGCAGAGTGCATCTCCCAGAGACAATTTTGTCCCATCTGTCAACACAAGTAGAATACATTAGTCTTAACAGTATTTTTAAATATTAGCAACATACTTTTTCATTCCTAGAAAACATGGCCCTAGTATACTTTTAATAGTTGAATAGTTTCCTCAAAACTCTTCTCACATGTCCACCGAATCCTAAATCTGCTTTTACCATTATTCCTAAGTGTTTTAATTCTTCACGTATTTTAATATTTAAATTATTTAAGTTGTATGTGTACTTTGTTTTCCGTGTGAATAACCTTGCACTTGCTGCAATTGAAAGAGATTCCATTAATCTTAACCTAACAATATAAACTATTAAGACAGGACTGAATCTCTAATAGGTTTGTAATGAAGTAACTAACCTGGCTTCCTTAGTGTCATCTGCCATCTTTGCAGACTAGCATCCTCTTGCTTCTGGGAAGGACAGTAAAGCAATACATATGAAGGATACCAAGATCAAGCCGTATACACCTGTTCTAAATGTCATGTTCCTTAAGTTTTATCTATCCCAGGCAAACTTTTGCTTTTCTATTTTACAACCAGTTATCAATATACCTGATAAGATGTCCCCATTTCTCTAGTGATATTAAAGTAGCAATTTCTGGAACTGATCCAACTGACGTAAAAACGAGTACAAAAACCAAGTAAAAAGCAGCTCCACGGGTAGAAACACTCAGTCCAGGAATCACAAATGTGATACAACCAGAAATAAACTGAAGTTAAATAACTTTAATGAATAAAAACAGAAGAATTAATCAAGCGCTTTCGCCTGGTTCCTACCAGGCTTCATCAAGATACTGCTCAGTGAAAAGTAAAACCATTTTATATCATTATACATACATCAGGTGATCACTTAATTGACCACTCCTGGTGTTAATTATGATAATTAGTTAAAAGTTTAAACATTTTTTAAGGTGTCTTTGAAGTATTTTTTAAGGTGTTAAAATATTTGTACTCCCTGCAAGTCAATAATACTGCAATAACGTTATTTTAAAAACTATCTAGATACCTTGTGTGTCAAAAAATCTTGTAAAAATAAATACATATAAGTAGTTAATGCAAACCACTAATAATTCATGCAGTGTGTTAAATAACAATTTTTTAAAGTGCAAATACTAAGAACAAATATTAAAAAATATATACAAATATGCACTTAAAATGTTCTAAATATAAATCCTTATAGTAAAAACGTACTTCTGGTTGAAAGTTAATAACATAAAATAAAAATTCATCATTAACTAACTGCCTGTTGATTACCTGGCATTTTCAAAACAGTCTTTTGTTTACTCATAATTTCTCCCTGCTAAGCTTTAGTGCACTTGCTATACTGATGCTATCATTTAGACCTGGGGGTCTTGCTGCATTTAATTTCAATTGCCACAAAAGTTCTTTATGCTCTAGACGAGTCTCCCAGTCCCCTCCTCTGGGATCCTGGGTGACCTGGTCTGGGACAAGGAATTTTAGATGCATGTTAATACATTGCATTGAATGTTTAAAAAAAGCATTAGTATCTTTCTTCTTACTAATTTCGTATAGATGCTCATAAATCCTTTTTCTTAGTGGCCGCTCGGTCTTGCCAACATAAAAACTGTGACACTCCATGCAAACACCGAGGTAAACCACCCCTTTTGATGCGCAGTTAAAATATTTTGTTGTACTAATCTTAAAGTTCCTAGAGGGAATGTGTAAACTATTATTATTGTATATGTGTACACACTGGTTGCATGCACCACATTTGTAGGTACCTACCTTGTTAGAAAAATGTGAATGTGTTTTTCTGTTATTTTTATTCTCAAATAGGCCCTTTAGATTAATGTCTCTCTTTCTTGTGAATCCAGGCTTGGCAGGTACAATTTTGTTAATTTCTGGAACTGAACCAAAGGATTTAGCAAGGTCAAGAAATGTCACGTCAGCTGATTTCATTGCTATCAAATGTCTCTAAAACATCTGAGTAAAATATATAAATTTAGTTATAGTTGAACATCCTTGTATAAGTTTTTGTTGATAAATATCCATAAAGTTTCCTTGCAGAAACTTCAAAGATTTTTAACACCCTTTCATACCAGTTTTCCATTGATAATAGTAAGACTTCTGTATGTAAAGTTTTCAACCTGTTGTGATATTCCACTCTATGATGCTGAGTTATGTTTGCCATTTTCCACTATAATGATACATATCCAGAATTCAGGGATTGTTAAAAATACAGGTTAGTGGGTAACAAGTGCTGTCCTTCATATTTACTAAGAAAAATATTTATATTGTCAGTCCCAGCTGATGTATCCTCCTTAGTTCTAATCTTAGCTTCCAAGACCAAGTCATTACTAATTATTGGACATATAGAGGCTGCAATTTTCTAGATACAATTTAAATCATAGCCTACAGTATCCTAACCTGTAAATCAGAAGGTGTCTACAAAAATCTCCACATCTATACTTGTTGAAGAGATTATAGTGCCTTCCACATCTACTTTAACTTTCCTTCCCTGTCCTTTTATATACCACTTCACATAGGTGAAGAAAGTTTTCTTGTTATCAGTGATGTTAGCAATTTTGTACTCGTGTTTGTTTTTCACCTCATAATAAATGCTCTCACTTTCCTAACACTTTCTTTATACATAATCATATTATAATTTGTCAAGTTCCTTACACAATTTTACTATTTTTAACTTAATACACTTTTTAGTTTTAGTATCCATCCATGGAGGAAAGTTCTTATGTTCGTTACTGTTTCTTTTAGTATGTACAAATGTATAACATTAATCTCACTTTTGTGAACTTCCAAGATGACTGCACATTGAGTAACAGCTTAATTCTGGCTCTCAGTGTGAAAACAGAAACTTACCAGAGAAAGCCAGTGAACCTGGATTTCTGAGTAAATTTCACTAATAAGCGCACTGCCTAGATGCCAAGAAAAAGAAATACAGAGGACCTGGAGGAAAATGGGGTACAAAAGGTAATGAAAAAACACTGACTGGGAAAAGTACTGTAGCTGTTCAGCAAAAAGAAGTACAGGCTCCAGACATGGCGTCCAGTAACCTCGAGGAAAGTATAAAGCAATTGCATATAGACCTGACTAAAATAAATGAAACACTGATGGAGTATAGCGACTCAAACAAGAAAAGGCTGGAAAAAAATGGAAGCAGCTTTAAACAGATACTTAGATGAGATGATAAAATTGAAAAATGCAGATGTCAAAATAAAGAAAAGTCTTGCTGAATATGAGACTGCGCAAGAAGAGATGTTTCAAAAAATAATAGAATTAGAGGAGAGAGCACATAGAGAAAAACTGTGATTTTCTGCTGTTCCTGAGAAGCTGGAAGGAACAGACTGTATTAATTTCATGAAAGCACAAATAAGTAACTGGACTGGTAAACCACAACAGGAATTAATTGAAAGGGCACATCATGTGTATGTTCCAAGCCTGGCTATGAGGAAAACAGTCTAGACCTTTAATAGTGAAAATGCAGTCTTACCAGTAGGAGGAGTTGATTTTGACAAAACTGAGCCAGAAGGACAAAGTACTTAAAGTGGGAGACAGCAGAGTGTTTGTGGAGAATGGCTTCTCATTGTACACCAGGCAGTAAAGGAATACATTTATTCTGCTATATAGGGAATATCAAGAACCAGGCATGAGAGTCAAACTGCTGACCCAGCTATCTTCAAAATATGTTACCCTGGAGGAACAAAAATATTTTTTGAAGTACATGGTAAGGAAGAAATACAAAAGTTTGTCCAACAAAAATGAACTGTGAAACAGAAGGAGATTCTGCTTCTTGTTTGTCTGTTGATAAAGACCACATAGAGACTGTGCCAGTGAAATTTTACCCGGTGTTTCAATGGAAAATGCTTGAGAGAGGGAAAAAAAGCACAGGAGTTGACTAGAAGAATCAAGAGTGCACTGGAGATTAAGCAAGGAAAAAGTTTGGGAGAATGAGATAAACAGGAATAGAGCAAGAAAATCTGGAAATTTTGGAGTTCTTGGATTCTGTTAAACTTGTAGGGAACTCTGAAGCATGTGCCCTACTTCAGCAAAAGAAAAAGACTTCAAAGCACCACCACGGCGGTAATAATATCTTTAGGCTTGTCACATCCAAAGCAGACAATCCAATAGAGCAAACTATTTATTGAGCAAACATGTATACAAACGTGTATACAAAACAGTAAAAATAAATAAAACAATAGATGAGCGCTTTCGGCTATTCAGCCTTCATCAGATCGTATTTCTAATTGCTACTTCCCGTTTAAAAAGAAAACTAACCAATCATTTTTTCATTTCCTATACCCTGGTTGATTACCAGCCAATGATTATCGTTAAAACATTGTATCCCTATAGGTAGAAAAAGAGACTAATCAACCAGAGTATCAGAAAATACTCCATTCTTAGCACCCAGATCCAATGAAACGGCAGAAAAATAAATACATCATTGGTTGTCAAACAAAACAACTAACCAATGCACTATTGTTTCATAGAAGTACAATACTGACAAACCACTTCGTAAATGGCT
Organism: Protopterus annectens; assembly: GCF_019279795.1. Lineage (NCBI taxonomy): Eukaryota > Metazoa > Chordata > Ceratodontiformes > Protopteridae > Protopterus > Protopterus annectens. The sequence continues at coordinate 929,953,484 of NC_056730.1, forward strand.
TAATCAATGAAAGAAATTTTTAAAAAATTTTTTTAAAAAAAACATGTTCCACATATTAAAAGAACATAAATCCGAGTTAGCTATTATGAGAAGGTGATGCATCTAGCATGGTCTTTGGGTCAATGAGGCATATCGAGCAATGAATAAAGATTGGTGCGAGTCTTGGAATTCGATTGGATATGGGTTCCTCTGATGAATTGACATCTTTGGAGTATATCTGATTCTATTCATATGTTTCTGAATTTGTTGTTTATATAAGTAGTTTGTACTGATTAGTTGTACTTTAAATATTTATCCCAACCCTGAGCTAAGAAGCACGATGCTTGTATTTTGCAGTTTTGTGATTATAGCATATAGATTTAATTGTCCAAAGTTTTGTTTTATATTTTAAAAAATGTTTTATTTTTGTTGCTATGCCTGTGAGCATATTTTTGATTTATATGAATGGCTGGTAACTGATGCCACAGCGACCAGCCAGTTGTTGTATTTTCCTATCCTACAGGGTCGTATGTCTATTGATGAGTTGTGTGGCAATTGGTTTAAGTTTCTGTTACCTGATTGGGCCAGAGCATTACTGAACGACAGCCTTGAGCCAATAATGTATAGGGCATATCGAGCATTGAGCAAAGATTGGTGCGTGTTTTGTTATTTGATGTGGGTTTCTCTAATGAATTGTTATCACTGGAGTATACCTGATTTTATTTACATGTTTGAACTTTTTGTCTAAATAAGAAGTTTGTACTGATTAACTGCACGCCAAACATCTATTTCCATCTTGAGTTAAGAAGCGCGATGTCTGTATTTTGCAGCATCGCTGTTTGTGACTATTGTACATACCTTCAGTATCGCTATTTTGCGATCACTATGTTTATATTTGTTTGTTTTTGGTTCAAGTATTGCTATTTTGTGATCATCATATTTATATCTATCTGTTTTAGGTTTTAAGTTTTAGAAATGTTATGATTATGATGTTCCTATGGAACTGTTTTGTCTAGAGACAAATCTATGTTTTCTGAGGATGCTTTTATGTGGTGTTCAGCGAGTGATAGTGTTTCTGATGAGATGGAGATCTAGATGCCTCTTTTACTTATGGCAGCTTCTTTGGTTTTGTGCTAGTAACAAGGTGCGGATTTTGTTGTTTATGAAAACTTTTCCTACTGTCTAGTTTGGTAGCGGTTTTGGTGAGTTGGCGCTGCTAGATGCATCACCTTCTCATGATAGCTAACTCGGATTTATGTTGCTTTTAATATGTGGAGCATGTTGTTTTTTTTTTTAAAAATTTTTAAAAATTTCTTTAATTGATTAAGCCTTTTACGAAGTGGTTTGTTAGTATTATACTTCTGTGAAACAGTGCATTGGTTAGTTGCGTTGTTTGACAACCAATGATGTATTTATTTTTCTGCCGTTTCATTGTATCTGGGTGCTAAGAATGGAGTATTTTCTGATACTCTGGTTGATTAGTCTCTTTTTCTACCTATAGGGATACAATGTTTTAACGATAATCATTGGCTGGTAATCAACCAGGGTGTAGGAAATGAAAAAATGATTGGCTTAGTTTTCTTTTTAAACGGGAAGTAGCAATTAGAAATTCGATCTGATGAAGGCTGAATAGCTGAAAGCGCTCATCTATTGTTTTATTGTTTTATTTATTTCTACTGTTTTGTATACACGTTTGTATACGTTTTCTCAATAAATAGTTTGCTCTATTGGATTGTCTGCTTTGGATGTGACAATCCTAAAGATTTTATTATCACCGTGGTGGTGCTTTGAAGTCTTTCTTTTGCTGTTGTCCTTTTGTCTTCGGCACCTTCAGCAGAGACTGGAAGTAATTTTCTCCTAGAATTGTCCCTACTTCATGTCATTAATGTTTGGAGACTAAAATCAGTAACTTGGAAATTGATAAATGTGGGATTATAAAGCAATAATTATATTTGTGAAACCAGACAGAAAAAAAAATCTGGAAATGTTGGATTTGTTTTGACTTTGTTAAACATGTAGGAGACTCTAAAGCATATGCCCTACTTCATGTCATTAACCGGCATACTCAGGCAACACCTTAGCTCAAGCTCCTCCCCACCCATGATGCTCTGCTTCCATATAACTCCTCAGATCTCGTTTGCTGCTTGATTTAGACAAATGCAGATTGCTCAGCTCCTTTTGGTTAGTAAGTAGGTGTCTTTGTTTTGGGGATTTTTCCTTTTCATCCTGTTTCTCCCTTTGGGTAGTTAGTGGTTTGGCTGCTTTTGCCGTTATTTCCCTTCCCCCTCCCAGTTTTTCAGTGTAGGCCATTTGGTGCCCTTTTTGGGTGTTGTTGATTGTGTTAACTAAATTTCTTAGTTAAGTAGTTATTGTTCTTGTTATTTAATAGTAGTAGTAGTTTCCAGACTGATTGCTTGGTGTTTGGACTCCTCTGCGTGTTTGGGATATGATTTGGACTTTTCCTTAGTTGTGTTGTTGGGTTTTGTGCCATGTCGGACAAACCCCTGAATTTCAAGAGATGCTCCTCATGTAGTTGGAAAATGGCCATTTCCGACTCACATGAGGAGTGTCTTGGCAGCGACCATCTGGAGGTCGAATACGGTATTTGTGCCACCTTCAACCCCAGAGCCCTTGTCAACCATCGAAACAAGTTGCTTATTAAAGGCCTAGTTAAAGGGGTCCCCTTGGTCATGGATACCCTGACCAAGGCAGGCCCTTCAGGGACAAAGAAAAAGTTTCCTCAGGGTGAGGGAGGTCCCTTCCAAATGACCCAGGCTTTCGGATCCCAAGCCTTCAAATCCGACTCCAGCTCGGGCTGTGTCGGATCTGAGAGCTTGGGTCCCAGAGCCTCTAGGGAGTCCACCCCTTGATCCAAGGATTCAGACTCCAGGTATTCAGGTCAGACACTTTCGGTTCCCACCCCCGGATGAAGGTTCTGGATTTGAGATCTTCAGATCCAAGGATGGGTGCGGTGGCCATGGATCTAACCATCTCTGATCCGAGGGATTCAAGAACAGTTACCTTGGGTCTTTCTTTGCTCTCTGTTCCGAGCAGCTTGGATCCGAGGACCGTGTCGGAACCCATTGTGGTGGAGGAGTTTCCCTCGGATCCCTTAATAGCATAACAGATTTATTTCCCCTCCACGCAGGCCTCACTCTAGGGAGCACAAGAAGAGATCCTCCGGGTCCAGGCATGGTTTCCCAGTGATCATCCAGGAGTGTTTTTCCCATGGATATGGACAGGATGATGTGGTCCTTCTTGAAAGCTCAAATGGAGTTGGGGCTTCTGGCTTCCCCAGCCCGCAGGACGGGGAACCAGTCTCCAACTCCCCACCTAACTTCTCCTCATCCGACCTTCGGATTGGCTTCCCAGAGACTGGTGTGCATGCAGTACAGAAGCAATGGGAGTTTCGGGCCCCACTTTAGTTTCTATCCCATAGGAATCGGTGATAGGTTCTGTTCCTGTGCCCCCCAGGACAGACCATTCCTCCAGCCCTCGCTGCGGCCCCTGGTCCGTGGGGGTAGATTCGGGTCCAGGTTTGTCAGTCCGGTCTCTGCCCCTAGGCGCTTTTGCTTTCAATAGCTCTGGGCCAGTGCTGTCCAGTGGAGCAGAGGGTCTGGGGGGATCTGCCCCTTCTTAGGCTGTAGTGTTAGCAGGAGAGGGGGATGGGACCTCATCCAACCCCTCCACTTTCTGAGAGGTGAAAAGATCCTTCTCTGCTATCAGAGCTGCCTTTCCCACCCACAGTCATCCTACCCAGCCCCAGTATTTGAGCGGACTTACTCATCCTGCTTCCGGTCAGCCAGTTCGGTCTAGCCTACAGGGGGGAACCTCCCCCATAGGGGTCTCCTCCTCTTTCGAGTCTTGACTCCCCCATGGAGTCTTTAATGGAAGATATGTATGCCAGTGAAGGAGCCTGGGTCCCCAAGATCACCGCCCGAGGACATCTCCTTCAGAGACATACTCAAGATCCTTATGTCCAAAGACTGTTTGCTTAATCCCCATCCTTGGAGGAAACCGTATTTCTGGAGGTTTTTGGAATGGGCCCATCTAACTCTTGGGTGTGCCCCCCCCCCCCCGCTGTCCCTCTTATTGACCTCATGGCCAGCAGGGCTTGGAAGGAGCCAGATACCATGGAGCCAGTGTCTAAGAAAGTGGACAAGTTCCTCAGCCCCCCAGCGGATAAAACCTTCTGGTCCAAGGCGGTCCCAGTTGATGCTGTTGTGGTGGCTGCTGCCACCAAGAAAAATTTGGCGGAGCAGAGTTCTTCTGTCCACCCTCCCAATTGTGAATCAAGAGCTCTGGACAGATTCAGAAAGCAGGTGTTCGCTTCGCCTTCCTTTAGCTTGCGAGACGTAAATTATCTTTCCCATTTCACCCATCTCCAGAGGGACTTGATTAAGGAGCTGTCAGCTTCCCCTCACAGGGTCCATGTCTGAGGAGGAATTTAAGGTTGTTTCTCCCAAACTGGCCACCCTTCATTCAATAGCTAATTCATCCATGAGACATATTTCCAACACAGAGGAAGGTTCCTCACAGGTGGCGGGTTCAGGCATTGCCAATAGATGAAATGACTGACTGTGCTTAAGCAGGTTCGCAGAGGTCTTCAAGACGTCATTTATTAACGCCTCCTTTGATGGTTCCACTCTCTTTGGTCCCAGTGTAAAAGAGACATTGACCCACAGTGAACAGGAAGGACAAGACATTGTCGGCCGTCTGGATTAGATTTTCTACCCCTCAGAGGTCATTTTCTAAGACCCAGAAAGGGAGAAAGAAAATGTGGGTTCGTAAGGCGCAATCTTCCTTCGAGGATGTTCAAGATGATTCCTCTTCCAGGGGACAGGGGAGAGGTTTCCGTGGCAGACGTCGCCCCAGAGGCAGAGGAAGTCCACAGAATCAAGGTTCCAGGGACCCTTTCTCTGAGAAACCTTTTCAGCATCCCTGAGGCATTGCCTGACTGTTCTTCCCTAGCGGCAGTCAGGGGTCGGTTGTCTATGCACCCTCTAGCCTGGGCAAATATCACAAACAATCAGTAGGTGCTAACCGTTATACCCAGGGGCTATTGCGTTCCCTTTTCAGAGAATCCCCCAAAGAACAGAACTCTTCCAGACATGCCAACCAGTCAGAAAGAGTTGGCACAACATGAGGTCGTGAACCTTCTTCGAAAAAGAGCCATCCATGAGGTCCCCACAGGACAGAGAGAAATCCGGATCTTATTCCTGCCTCTTTTTAGTTCCAAAGAGAACAGGGGACCTGCGTCCTATTCTGGACCTCAAGTGAGACAAAAACAGAAAATATTCCTGAGTTGACCACCATGGAGCTAGAAGATAGCGTTGAAACCTTAATGTTGAAAATTTAAAACTTTAGGCTTTATTTAAACATAAAACTTAATTTAAAACCAAAGGGTAAAAAAGAAGAAAAGCGCTTTCAACCTATTCAGGCCTTCTTCAGTTCAGTAAATCTTTTAGGTTTGTGCTGAATGTTTTAAACATCTATGTACCTGTCAGGAACATTTATTTTGGACACGCCTTCAGTAGCTTCAATTCATTAAACACTTAGAGCAAGTCTTCCTCAGATAATCAACTAATGGATATACGCCTATTTTTTAACAGAGGTTTAAGGGGAACTACAGCATTTAACCCTGGATACTTGTGTGCTCTAAGGTTAGTGATCCATTTTATTTCTCGGGTTTCTGTTAGATTCTTCACATCTCCTCCTCTGGGACTTGGTATAATTATATCCACAGCTTGGATGTAGAAAGAATGTGTAGGAAAACATTTCACATGGTTGGCCAAACTATTTTGAACTTCTTCATGTAAAATATCTCTAAGGTGCCTTAAAATACGGTCCTTGAAGCGTTGGTCCGTTTTCCCTATATAAAATGCTGTACACTGTTTACAGGTCGCTAAGTGTACTAGATGTTTGGTGTTACATGTGGCAGATACCTTGAAATTATATTCTTTGCCATTTACTGGATGCCTAAATCCTGGAACAGGATTAATATGTGGGCATGCTTTGCGTCTCCCACATTTTTTCATTCCTGTGGGTTCAGGGAATCTTTTATGATGACCATCTTTATGGCAAAGTAACTGTTTCAAGTTCTTTTTATTTTTGTAAACGAATCTTGGTTTTTCTCCCACTAATGCTTTAAGCTTCTCATCTTCCAGGAGTATCGGCCAATATTTATTAATAATTAAACACATTTGCTGATTATCTGAGCTGTAGGTGAGCAAACAATTAATCTTCTGCCCTTGCTGGTTCTTCTGGAATTTAGCTTCATCATCAGATGCTGTTAAGTAGTAGGGACAACCTTTAGTCTTTCTGAAGGTGTTATGATCTATTGGTTTATTCAGATCTTATTCTTTATAGCCTCTCTTTCTAAGATGTCCTGTGAGCAGTTCACATTCCTCCTTAAATATATCTTCCTCAGTGCATAACCTAGATAGGTGCATCCTTTGATTTTCCATTATTTTCTTGTAGATATGACTTGGGTGCATGCTGTGGTGATATAGATAATGATTACGCCAAGTTTCCTTGCGATGTACTCCTGCCCGGAGACCTTGCGTGACATCATAGCTAATTTTAACATCCAAAAAGTCAATCTCTTTATCTGAGTATTTAACTGAAAATTTAAGGAACTCTGTGGTAGAGTGCAAATAGTCTATGAATGTTTGCAGATCTATGACCTGCCCCGTCCACACAATAAAAATATCATCCACAAAGCACCCATAATATAATAAATGACTTCTCCAAGGATTTTTCGAGCATATTATATTTTGCCGTTCCCAATATGCGAGTACCAAGTTCGAGTAGGTGTTGGCAGATGGTGTGCCCATTGCCTCCCCCATGTTTGTAAGTAGCATTTATCACCATAAAGAAAAATGTTATTGTGAAGAATGATATCTAATAAGTGACAAATAATGTCAGAATTAAACTTCAATTCATGTGCTAAACATCTTACTGCTTCGATCGCATAGTCATGAGGTATTACCGTGAAAAGATGGTTAACATCCAATGTTACCAAGAGCACCTTAATTCCCTGTTGGATTGCATTCATTTTTATCTGATAGGTGTCTTAAAAAAGTACCAGTATCTCCGATTATGGAATGTATTCTTGACGGTTGCTGCTTTCACTCATTCTCAACACACATGGAGAGGGGTTCAGTCACCCAACCTCGTCCCGCCACAATTGGTCTTAATGGTGGGTCCTCCGGGTGTTTATGGACCTTTGGCAAGCCTCTTATAGTTGGAATAATGGGATGGTCCACACTAAAAAAAAAAATTGTACAGTTCTTGGTTAATCCTACGCTCCATGAGTAATGCATAGATATCATAATTTACTTGTTTTATTTTTCTTTCCCGTACATTTTGGGATATAACTACATACGTTCTGTTATCCTGTAACAAGGATAGCATCTTTTTTCTGTACCATTCAGCTCCCATTACTGCAATGGCTCCACCCTTATCAGCTGGTTTAAACACTAAGTCCTGTCTTTGTTGTAACTTGGATAGCGCTTTACTCTCATCTGATGTCATATTCATAAAGCCCCTGAGGAAGATATATTTAAGGAGGAATGTGAATTGCTCAAAGGACATCTTAGAAAGAGAGGCTATAAAGAATCACATCTGAAAAAACCAATAGATCATAACACCTTCAGAAAGACTAAAGGTTGTCCTTACTATTTAACAACATCTGATGATGAACACAAAGCTGGACTCCAGGAGAACCTGCAAGGGCAAAAGATTAATTGTTTGCTCACCTACAGCTCAGATAATCAGCAAATGTGTGAACTTATTAATAAATATTGTGCAATACTCCTGGAAGATGAGAAGCTTAAAGCATTAGTGGGAGGAAAAACAAGATTAATTTATAAAAATAAAAATAACTTGAAACAGTTACTTTGCCATAAAGATGGTCATCATAAAAGATTCCCTGAACCTACGGGAATGAGAAAATGTGGGAGATGCAAAGCATGCCCACATATTAATCCTGTTCCAGGATTTAGGCATTCAGTAAATGGCAAAGAATATAATTTCAAGGTATCTGCCACATGTAACACCAAACATCTAGTATACTTGGCGAACTGTAAACAGTGTACAGCATTTTATATAGGGAAAACGGACCAACGCTTCAAGGACCGTATTTTAAGGCACCTTAGAGATATTTTACATGAAGTTCAAAATAGTTTGGTCAACCATATGAAATGTTTTCCTACACATTCTTTCTACTTCCATTATACATACAATTATACCAAGTCCCAGAGGAGGAGATGTGAAGAATCTAACAGAAACCCGAGAAATAAAATAGATCACTAACTTTAGAGCACACAAGTATCCAGGGTTAAATGCTGTAATTCCCCTTAAACCTCTGTTAAAAAATAGGCGTATATCTATTAGTTGGTTATCTGAGGAAGGCTTGCTCTTTAAGTGTTTAATGAATTGAATCTACTGGAGGCGTGTCCAAAATAAATGTTCCTGATAGGTACATAGATGTTTAAAACATTCAGCACAAATCTAAAAGATTTACTGAACTGAAGAAGGCCTGAATAGGTTGAAAGCGCTTTTCTTCTTTTTTACCCTTTGGTTTTAAATTAAGTTTTATGTTTAAATAAAGCTTAAAGTTTTAAATTTTCAACATTAAGGTTTCAACGCCATCTTCTAGTTCCATGGTGGTCAACTCAGGAATATTTTCTGTTTTTTTCTCACTTGTTTGCACCTGGGAAGACCTTTAGCAGCTAAGGAAGTTTTTTTCTGCCATTATTCTGGACCTCAGTCTTCTAAACCTGTTTGTACAGAAGTTGAAGATTCGGTCACTGTGCAGTTGATTGTGCCTCTTTTGCACAGCAATGACTGGATGTGCTCAGTGAATTTCCAGGATGCGCACTACCATATCAAGATGGACCGGTCCATGAGATTTCTCTGCTTTCACATGGGAGACTATCACTTTCAGTTCAGGGCCCTGCCCTTTGGTCTCACCTCAGCTCCCTGAGTGTTCACCAAATCCATGGCAGCAGTGGCAGCTCATCTCCGGCTGCAGGGACTCCAGGTGTTTCCCTGTTTAGACGATTGACTCCCTATGGCCCCCACAAAGCATCAACTATTGGACAACATACATTTTCTGCTCTCCCTGTTCCATCAGTTGGGAATTACGGTAAACCTAGCCAAGTCCTCCTTGATTCCAACTCAACATCTGGAGTTCATAGGCACTCTGTTTGATACCACCTTAGAGATTGCAGCTCTTCCTCTTCGCCGTATAACTCTGATACATTTTCATGTTCAAGTTCTGCCGGAGTAAATTTGCTCTCTGGCTTCACACATCCTCAGGGCTCTAGGATCCATGGCAGCTGCCATTTTTTGGTTCCGCTGGCAAGGTACTACATGAGAGTTCTACAGTGGACCTTTGCAGTTCAATGGTCAGCTTTTCATCATACCCCATCATTCACCATTTGCCTCACCCCAAATTGTCGGAAACTTCTCTTTTGGTGGATTTGCTCTCCAGACCTCTTAGGGGGCAGGTCCTTCTCTCCCCCATTTCCCATGGCCACGTTCACCATGGACGCTTCCCTCCTAGGGTTGGGGGGGCATTTCCAGGGAAAGACAGTCCAAGGGACATGGTCCCCCTTGCAGACCAAGCTGCACATCAATGGTCTGGAGATGGGACCAGTCTTTTTATCATTGCAAGCCTTCCAAGATTGGCTCCCTTGGAGAATTATTGCAGTTCATTCAGACAACAGGGTGATTGTTTGGTATATAAACAAGCAAGGGGGCACACGTTCTTATCTGCTTTTTTGTGAGGCCATGAGGGTATGGGAATGGGCAGTGTTCATGGGGAGCTTTCTCATTGCAACGTCCATTCCCGGAGCATCCAACATTTTGGCAGACAGATTGAGCAGGGCTATTCTGACCCCTCAAGAGTGGTCCCTGAATCCAGTGGTGGCTCAACAGATTTTCTGTCGGTGGGGCTATCCAAGCTGTGATCTGTTTGCATCTCCTGTCATCCACAAATGCAGCAATTTCTTTCCATTGATCCCCCCAGAGGGGGAATCCCCCAGGGATGCACTCATGCACGATTGGCCTCCGGGTCTCCTTCAGAAAGGCAGACACCTCAAGACACAATTGATCCTCATTGGCCCCTTCTGGGCTCAGCAAGTGTGGTTCCCCCTTCTACGGTCTCACTTGAGGCACCCACCCCAGGTGTTCGATCTATCTCCAGATCTAATATCACATCCATCTCTACTTCTGCTCCCAAATCTTCAGACTCTTCTTCTGACAGCGTGGTATGTCCACTTCCAGTGATCTTGGCTAAGTCCAGGCTAACCTCGCCGTGAAGGATATTATCCTTGCTTCCCTGAGCTTTTCTACTAGGAAAGTGTATAACAGCAAATGGAGGAGATTTTCTATCTGGCCAAAGAAAAAGAATCTGGACCCCTTTTCGGCTTCCATTCTCGAGATTCTTCTCTTTCTGACCTCTCTCTTTAAGGAAGGGGCCTGTTTTTCCACAGTCATGGTTCAGTTAGCAGCAATTTCAAATTTTCATCTTAATGCTGAATCTTCCTTTTCTTCTCTGCTCTGTAAAGCCTTTTTGAAAGGTGTATTTCTGTTACGGCCCCCTGTTAAGGACCCGTCTATACTGTGGGATCTTGCTTTAGTGCTACAGTTGTTAACAAAACCTCCCTTCGAACCGGCTGCATTCTGTGATCTCAAATTTCTTTCTTGGAAGAGTTCCCTTTTAGTGGCAGTAACTTCAGTGAAGAGAGACTCTTAGCTGCAAGCTCTTACTATTAAGCCGCCTTAGTTAATTTTCCATAAGGACAGAATATCTCTGAACATCTTTTATGCCCAAGGTAGCTTCAGAGGCTAATCTCAATCAATGTATTCAACTTCCAGTGATGTTCATCGTGTTTCACTGTTGCAGTCATTACACTTGGGTTATCCGCCGGCAGGCTACTCGCAGTTGGCCCGAGTTCAAAAGTCTTGGTCCGGCATCAGTTACTGTCACCTCTTCTCTGACATCAGTGCACCAGGGGTATAAAAGATGCAACCAACGCCATTTTCTTCAGTCTTTCTTGCCGCGCGGTGCCCGAAGCAATAAGCAGTTTGCAAGTGCCAGTCGGCCAACTCCTGAGATTTTCGAAATTGAGTTTCAGAACCGAAGTCTTCAATAAAGCTAAGTACCCCGTTGGTTAAACTTTTTCCTTGCTCCAGACCGATGTCAGAAAAAGTTAATTGTATTTCTTGTGGGAAGCAAATACCTCATAAGGACTTTCACTCTTACTGTATTCCTTGCCTAGGCCCTGACCACGACGTTACTAGTTGTCGGTTTTGTGCTAGATTCAACAAACGCACTATTAAACGTCGGTTTGAATTTGCTTTACATTATTTTGGCCGTAGGTTTAATTACATAATGCCGTCGGAACAGCCGACGACCGGAATATCTAAAAAACGCAAAGACAAAAAAAAGGACAAGCATCCGAGGTCCAAAACCGACGACGAAGCCTCTTCTAGGCCAGTCGCCGGTTCTCAGTGAGGCTCTTTCGCAGCCCCTGACACCCGCTACCTCAGAGCCACAGGCCATAGACAGCCACGTGGATACACCGAGGCCTGTGGAAACTCATGGTATTGGGCCTACGGAAACTATTCCCTCAGATGGGTCCGGAGCCGCTGAGCAGGCATTGGCTTCTAAGGGTGTTTTCAGACCTTCACAGATTACAATTAAGCCCACTACAGCAGCCAAGGCAAAGTTAAAAACACCATTAAAGACAAAGAAACAAGTACAGCATTCAACTGAACAGCCATCCATGCCAAAGAACAGATGCTCAAAATGGCCGAAGACCTAATTACTTTAATCAGGGGTTCCCATCCCCCTCCTGACAAAAGGCCTAGGCAAGACACTGACTATGATTCCTCTGACCAGGTTTCCATTTCCTCTGATTCCTCTTCTGACCAGGGATACTCTCTCCCTCCTTATGAGGACTCTGATGCAGAAGAGTCCATACCTTCAGCCTCTCCGCCTGAGGATTATTCTTTTGGCGAAACCCTGCACACCATGAGGGAGCATTTCCATTGGGAGAGCCAGGATTTTTCAGAATCCAAGAAAAGGCTCATAGACTTTCTTTTATTGCCCCAGCACAGGCCCCTGGCTATTCCCCCTGTACTGGATGTTGTTGATGATGTTTTTTCTGAATCCAGCCTAACTCCTGATTCTTTACCCCCTGCACCAGTCAAGCCAGACAGGTACTACAGGGTCCCTTACTCTCATAAATTTCTTTACAAAAACCCTGCTGCAGATCCAGAAACAATTTCTCAGAGTCCTAAGGGGGTTAAGGCTTCCACTGCTAAAAATCCTGTTCCTTCGGATAAAGATTCCAGAGCTCCGGACAGATGGGGGAAAAAAGTTTACACTTTTGCTACTTTAGCTGTAAGGGCTTTAAATTGCCAGTTTCACATGCTTAAATATCAACAGTATCTCATGTCATTGTTAAAGCAGAAAATGGTTTCAATCTCCGAAAGTCCTGACAGTAAGGAAATGCAGGATTTATTGCATGCAGCTGAACAAGTGGGAAAGCATACTTTACAATGTGGTTTTGATTAATTAGAGGCTTCTTGTAGAGCCACAGTTACAGGCTCTGTTATTCGAAGGCATGCTTGATTGAAAGAGCAAAAGTTTACCTGACCATGTAAAAGTTAAATTATTGGATGCTCCACTACAGCATGATACCTTGTTTGGTATTAAGGCAGAAGAGGTGTTAAAGAAAATGGAGGATAAAGCAAAATCAATGCAGACAGTAAAGGATTTTTTACAGGTTCAACCACCCAGGTTTAGCAGAAACTGGCCTTCAAAAAATTGTTCCTTTCCAGTGTCAGACAGGCCACAAAGAGGCAGATCTCAGCCCCAAGGCTCCTACAGACCTAAACAATGGGATGCCTCAGCCCCCAAAGGAGGGGCAGACAAATAACAACCTTATAGGAAACAGTCCCAATGACTTCCCTCTACAGATGCCAAGCACTTTCCTTTTGGCAGCACCCCTAGGGAGAAAGCTAGCACTTTTCTCAAAAAATTGGCTCATAATCACCCAAGACAAATGGGTACTGAATATTGTTTCTCAAGGTTGCAGGTTCCACTTTCACACACTTCCAAAATCAAGAGGTATGCTAGACCTGCCACAAAACCAATGGGCAGAGGCGCAAAAACAAATTGCTGCTCTCATGGACATGGGAGCTATTCAAAGAGTGCCACAACAAGAACAGGGGCAAGGATTTTACTCAAGACTTTTCTTAGTACCCAGAAAGGACAAAGCCTAGAGACCAATACTGGACCTGTCAATCCTAAATACTTTCCTGGATGTTCCAAAATTCAAAATGTTAACATTACAGCAGCTTCTACCCATGCTGGGCAAGAAGGCTTGGATAGTTACTTTGGACCTCAAGAAGGCATACCTGCATGTCCCAATCAGACAAGATACCTCAGATTCATAGCAGGATCAATGCATTACCAATTCCCTGCACTGCCCTTTGGCTTATCTACTGCGCCCAGGGTCTTCACAAAATGCCTGGCACCAGTAATTGCATTTTGCAGACAAAAAGGAATTCAAATATATCCCTACTTGGATGACTGCCTTATTCAAGCAGAGAGCAAGGAAGTTCTACTAAAGCATCTGGCGTTTGTAAAAAGATTACTAATTTGCCTAGGGTACACAGTAAACGAAAAGAAATCAAAACTAGTGCCCTCTCAAGAGATAATATTCCTGGGTGCAAGCTTAAATACAACTGCCCAGATGGCTTATCTCACGCCAGACAAATAAAGGCAACTGACTTAGTACTTTCAACTGATGGCAACAAAGACCCAGCTCCCTGCAAGAAAAATTCTGCAGGCCCTGGGCTTCATAGCATCCTGCATTCTACTAATTCCATATGCAAGACTGCATGTGAGGAAACTACAATGATATCTAAAAAGTGTTTGGACTCAACATTGTCACAGCCTGGAGACAAACATAACTTTAATTCCTTGCCTACAACAGGAGTTTCGATGGTTGTCTCAGGCCTGTCACCACAACAAGGGACAGCCTTTCACCTTACCCACAGCCAGCCAGACAATAACAACGGATGCATCGGATTATGCCTGGGGGGCACATATGGCAGGAAAATGTATTCAGGGCACGTGGCCCAAGGAACAAATGCATCTTCACATCAGTCAGAAAGAGATGCTAGCAGTACAGAATGCCCTGACAGCTTTCAAGGACCTACTACATCCAGGACAACTACTAATTAAGACGGGCAATACCACAGTTATGTGGTACATAAACAAGCAAGGGGGAACACATTCCTACCCCCTATGCAGGCAAGCCATGACCTTGTGGAACACAGCACTAACCTATCAGGTACATCTGCAGGCACAATTCCTGCCAGGAACAAAAAATACACTGGCAGACGTACTAGAGGGAGGGTGGCCTAATGGTTAAGGTGTTTGCCTTACAAACGCAAGGTACAGGGTTTGAATCTCACAGGGGATAATTGGCTAGGCTTAAAATGGCTCGCAAGGGCAGTTAACCTAGTACTAACCTATGAACTAAGCAGAAATCTCATGGACCCTCACGAATGGAAACTGAATCCATGGGTGTTCAGCATGATAACAAGGAAATGGGGACGCCCAGACATAGATCTTTTTGCCTCCCTGCACAATTGCCAACTACAGAAATTCTGCACAAGAACTTATCACTCTCAAGCATGGAAAGTGGATGCTCTGTCATTCAGCTGGAAAGCTCTGACAGTCAATGCCTTCCCACCAATGCCTCTTCTTACCAAAGTGCTCCTAAAAGTCAGACAAGAAAGGCCAAAAATGATTCTCATTGCCCCAGACTGGCCAAGCCAGCACTGGTACCCAATCCTAAAGAGCTTGTCTCAGGGCCCAGCTTGGCCTTTACCTCAAATTCCTCATCTTCTGACCCAACAAAACAATCAGATTCTGCACAGTCAGCTCGGAACCTTAAATCTGGCAGCATGGTAGATAATGTAGCCACTCAGAAAGTACCTCTCTCTAAAGCTGTTATGGATGTCATTTTAGAAGCCAGAAGGCCCAGCGCTAGAAAATTTTATGCAGAAAAATGGAAGAGATTCTGTGCTTGGAACCAGGCACAAGAGCTCGACCCACTTGTTCCAAATATACCTCAGATTTTTACAATACTTAACTGAGATGCTGGACAAAGGCCTATCCTTCTCATCAATTAAAATCCATGCCTCTGCCATTTCAGCTCATTACAATATGGAACCTCCTATTTTTTCACATCCTCTACTAAGACAGTACCTCAGAGGGGCAAAAAACATAAGACCCCCAAGGAGAGCACCACTACCAACTTGGGATCTCAACTTTGTTTTAGAAAAACTCACACTGCCTCCTTTTGAACCAGCCAGCACAGCTGATATAAAATTCTTATCATGGAAAACTGCTCTGCTCCTAGCAATAACTTCAGCAAGAAGAGTATGAGAGTTACAGGCATTAATGGCTGTGGAACCTTTCATCATTTTTCACCAGGACAGGGTTTCTCTCAGGACAAACCCAACATTCATGCCAAAAGTAGTTTCCAATGTGGCCTTGAACCAAACCATTCATTTACCAACTTTCTACCCAAATCCCCAGAATAAAGGGGAGAGACTTCTGCACACTTTGGATATACACAGACAGCTACGATTCTACCTGGACAAAACAAAAACTTTTAGGAAAACTGAGCAACTGTTTGTAGCCTATGCTTCAGGATCACAAGGAAAACCTATCACAAAGCAGACAATTTCAAAATGGATAGGACACTGCATCCGCTTCTGTTATGCACAACATGGCAAATCAGTGCCTAAGGTCATTAGGCCACATTCTACCAGAGCAACAGCCACTTCAGCAGCCTTTCTCAGAGGAGTATCAACCAAAGACATCTTAGAAGCTGCAACCTGAAACTCAGTGCACACTTTCACCAAGCACTACCACTTGCCTCTGTACTCTAAATCCAGAGCAGGCTTTGCCACTGCAGTCCTGCAGGGCCTGGTAGCCTCTCCAAACCTTATTTAGAACCAGCCTCCCAACTTCAGCTTTGGGATTCAACCCAAGTGTAATGACTGCAACAGTGAAACACGATGAACATTGTACAGTTGTGTACCTACCATAAATGTAGATGTTCGAGTGTATTTACTGTTGCAGTCCAGGTTACCATCCCACCATCCCCCTTTACTTTGCTGGGACTTCTCTGTACTTCTCAACTCTATACAACCTGTGTGGTGTATTTTTTTGTACATGAAGGAAATGTTTATATTAGTTCATGCATCCATTTTGGCATAATTTTATTTTTCCAGCCTTCCTATCAAGGGAAACTGTAGAAAATGGCATTGGATGCATCTTTTATACCCCTGGTGCACTGACGTCAGGGAAGAGGTGACAGCAGCCGATGCCGGACCAAGACTTTGGAACTCGGGACGACTGCGGGTAGCCTGCCGGCGGATAACCCAAGTGTAATGACTGCAACAGTGAATACACTCGAACATCTACATTTATGGTAGATACACAACTGTACTTTCTTCCCTAATGCCAAATAAAGGGGAATATATTCTGCACACCGTGCATGTTCATCACCAACTATGCTTCTATCTGTTTAGAAGCAAGGAATTTTGATGTTCAGACCAGTTGTTTGTAGCCTTTTCTGTAAACAGAAAGGGCAGGGGAATATCGAAAGTTACGGTCTCCAGTTGGATTCCGCAATGCATTTCCTTCATGTACTCTTCAAAAGGTGTTCCTTTATCTACACCAGTAAAGGCTCATTCCACCAGGGCAGTGTCTACCTCAGCTGCCTGTGCAGATTGCCAATCATTAGATGATATTTGTGCAGCAGCAGCAACAGCAACGTGGTCTTCACCTCACATGTTCGTTTCCCACTATAAGCTGGATTTGATCTCTAGAGCAAGGGCTTCCTTTGGCTCCACGGTTCTTTGGCATGTCCTTCCTTGAGGCCTCCCAGGATTCAGGTAGCTGGGAACTCTGACCCTAATGTGAGGAATAGTGACTAAGATAACATCAGATTTATAGTTATGTACTTACCATAACTTGGTATCTGTGTTATCTGTAGTCACCATTCATCACGGTCCCACCCTCCGGCTCCCAGATTAGCAGGATGTTGGTGGTAATTGTTTTGGTCTGTCTTCTTTCATTATGCAGACTTGATCTGAGGGATTAGAGAGCAGCAGAGCATCATGGGAGCGGAGAAGCTTGAGCTGTGCTGTTGTCTGAGTATGCCAGCTCAGATCCTAGACCCTAACATGATGAATGGTGACTACAGATAACACAGATACCAAGTTATGGTAAGTACATAACTATAATTCTGCAGGATGTGACATAGGCTGAAATGGGATGGCAAGAAACAATTGTATAAAAGATTAACCTTCCAAACAGTGCATGCATGCAACACAAAAGCTAGAACTAGACATTTAACAAAAAAGCTGTTATACATAAAATATGGGAATAATAATCCCTCAAGAATATGATTCTTTTTATAATGTCTTTAAAAGTTAATGGTCTCACAGATAAATACAAAAAAGAAAGAGTAGTGAACTATATCAACAAATGTAGGGTGCAAATAGCTGTGCTACAGGAGACACATCTGGAAATAACTGAACATGTGAATTTGATAAAGAAAGGTTTTCAGGATGATTATTCAGCAGAATAAATAGGTCAAAGGAAGACTTGAGTAATTATATTATTGCAAGAGGAGCTCCAATAGTAATAGAAGAGGAAAGAAAAGACAGTAATAGTAGATTTGTAGTACTAAGGGGCTACTGGCAGGGGAGGAGGGCATGCATTTATTTTCCACCGAAAACTCCTATAATGGACCTAAAGAAAATTCTGCGAAAAATAATCAGCTTCCAGCAAAGAATATTACTTATAGGTGGGGAATGGAATTTGATTTGCTACAGTGAAGATGTGTCTGGGTGGCCAAGAAAAGGAAATATAACAAAGGAGGTTAGATTTAAAAAAAAATGAGAATATTTGGTATGGAAGATGTGAATTCAGTACTAGGAATTCAGAGTGAATTTACATATTATTCCCCAAGATAAAAAACTGGGCTAGGCTAGACAGAATTTACATTTCACAGGAACGTGTGCATTTAATTGAAGGTCTTGATACTCACTCAATAACTATTTCAGATTGCGCGCCATTAATAACTAAAATAAAAACACAGGGTAATGAAATAAAAAGATGCTTTTCCACCTATCTGTTGAAAAGAGGGAAATAGGGTTAAGAAGTAACCAGAATTATTTAGGGAGACTGACAAATATTAAAGTATTGCAAATAGGGGGAATCTCACAGAAAAAGAGGAGCAACTACAGAATGCTAAACAGTAAATAAGGGATTATCTCGATAATATACATGAGTTTAGAAAGATTGCTGTTAAGCAACTGTTTTTGATAATATCTCTAGAGCACAAAAACTTTTAGCACGACTCAGGCAACAGAAAGTAGAAGGGGCTGTTGCCAAGCTCAGGGAGCTTATAACAAGGAAAATAAGAGATCCTGTAGAGATTTTAGAAAAGGTACAAATGGAAATGTTTATGGAAGAATTAAATATGCCAAGGGTAGAGGGAGATGAAGCTCAATCATTTAATGGTTAGGATAGGAAGATGAGATAAAAATTGTGATTTATAACCAATCTACAGGAAAGTCCCCAAGAATAGATTGTATTCCTGTGGAAGTTTGGAAGCTAGGAGAGAAATCTGATAAAGATCTGGAAGGTTTTGTTTAACAGTATTTTAATAGGAGGAGAAGTACCAACATCCTGGAAGAAAGTGGTGGTGGCTGTAATACCTAAAGAGGGTACAGACCCATCAGATCCAGCTTCATATAGGCCCATTTCAATACTAAACCATAATTATAAAGTCTTCATGTCTATATTGGCTAAAAGAATGGCAAAAGTGATGCCAAAATTGATAGATATGGATCAGTGTGGTTTTGTGGAAGGGAGACAACCATTTGATGACATAAACAGAACAGTAGTGATCCAGAGAGAAGCAGAATGTAAAAAAATACCACTGTCGCTGGTGGGTCTTGATGCAAAGAAGGCATTTTACAGAGTAAGCTGGGATTTTATGAGCAGAGCAATGGAATCATTTGCATTTCCTGATAAAATTATAAGGTTGATTAAGAGGATATATGAAACATCGGAGGCGAAAATTGAAGTGGGTGGGATCCTCTCTGATAATCTCTGCTTGAGCAGAGGCACCAGGCAGGGATGTCTACTCTCCCCTTTGTTATTTGCATTATATTTGGAACCACTGGCAAAGAAAATAACAGACTCAGAAATTAAAGTATATAATTGGTATGGTAGTCAAGAAAGGCTGGCTCTGTTTACAGATGGCATTATTTTATACCTGACAAAACCAGAAAGGGGCATTACAGTGCTGTGGAACGTACTGAAATGGTTTCAAACCTTTTCAGGATACAAAATTGATGAAGTTAAAACAAAAGCAATAGCGGTAAATTATGTACCCACATACAAATTGGTTCAGCAATAGCCATATTTATGGGGACATGATAAAATGAAGATTTAAGAGTATGGTTTAAAAATGATACTGCTGTGACAGCTAAGGGTGTGTTGGAAGAGACAAACGATTATACAAAAATTGAGAAAATGGAAGCTCTTCTTCTTTCGGCTTTTCCCGGTTAGGGGTCGCCACAGCGGATCACCGTACGCTCATGATTGGCAGTGGAGTTTTACAGTGTCGAGTTTTCAGCCCAACGCCCAGCCTTCCACAGAAGGCACACACATGCTCACACTCATGTCTAGGGCCAATTTAGTGTGTCCAATCCACCTACAGCATGTCATTGGGATGTGGGAGGACACCGGCGCACCCGGAGAAAACCCATGTGACCACAAGGAGGACATGCAGACTCCGCACAGAAGGCACCCCAGCCAAGGATCGAACTGGAGAACCTCTTGCTGTGAGGCGGCAACGCTAACCGCTGCACCACTGTGGCTCTGTTATATGGATATCGACCGTAAGATACAAGCAGTTAAAATGTTTTTATTCCCTTTGGTCTTATATGCTGGTCAGGCATATTTTTATTAGCCAGAGTAGAAGTTGTGGATAGCAATTAATATAGAGCTGAAGGATTTTATCTGTGAGGAGAAGATGGCAAGAGTCAAGTGGAATAAGCTTATTCTTCCAATAGAGCAGGGCGGATTGGGATTACCTGAGTTGAAGGGATATTTCAGAGCAGCACAGTTGAGGCTCCTATACATAAGCACAAGCAGAAAACTATAATTCAAAGTGGAAAAAGATGATGATGAAACAGGGGAGAAGCTCAAGTAACAGGGAGAGACTGGGATTTTGGATGCAGACCTTTAAGGATAACAACAATAGTCATGCAGAACATTATATTCATATAGTAGCAGAAGGTCTTCTAAGAACTAAGTCAACATGGGAATGAAGAAAGGAGATTCTGCCAATAGGGATGACTGCAATTATGGATGCAGACAATAGGGAAGGGGGATCGGGAATATATTAGAGAAAACTGGCAAAGGAACCAAGGTATTGGGAGCAAATAACTAGAGAGGGAAAGGTAAATAGAATGGGAAGATGCCAAGAACTTATTTGGACTGCAGGGTGGAGGTTGCATTCCCTATCAAGGATTGATAATCAGGGTGTAGGTAAAGAGAAAAAAAAATGGGGGGTCCTAAACGAAAGACCAGCGCTGTTAGAGTTTTTAGTAGAATGTAGAACAGAAGTTGCCATTAAGAAAGGAATAATTAGTAGAACATATAAAATATTTCATGATAACTATAAGAATCAATCAGAGGAGGTTAGGAAGGATTGGGAAGAGAGAATAGATAACTAATCCCCAAAGAAACAATGGGGGATATATGTATGTCTCCCAAATTTGCAGCAAAATCTAGAAGGTTTAAGATATTTGCCTGGAAGTGTTTACATAGGTATTTTTAAACCCCAAGCAGACTTCAAAGATTTTTTCCTCAGATAGACAGCAAATGTTGGAGGTGTGATTGGGAAGAAAGAGCTAACTGGAAACTTATTTTCTGGGAGTGTAATGAGTTGGCTGACTTTAAAGATTCCCTGCAGACTGTTCTGTCAGAGATGCTGGGTGATGATATTGGAGTAACTAGAGAATTATATTTTTTGAGCTATGATACAGAATCAGATTTGCCTAGACATAGTCAGTCCTTGTTGAGTCTAATTATGATGGCTGCCATAAGAGCATTTACTAGAAAATGGAAATGAAAGCCTAAACCAACTTTACTAGAAATAGCGAAGATAGTAACAGAGGTAAAACAACTGGAACTAGGATCTTTAGAAAAGGGTAGGAACAAATTACATAAGAAAAATGGGAAATGTGGTATCGATACCTGCAGAGGAGGAACGAGGTTTAAAAGAAGGCAGGATTTGAATGATCTGTGTAATGGTTGATTAACAATGACTGGATATGTTAAAAGTGATGTGTAATGTTTGAAGCTTCATTGGCATGGTTTGGAATATATAATGTTTGCAACTGAGATTGTGTCGCTGTGGTTTTTCATTTATATAAATGTAGCATGGCCTATTGTCATACATGATAATTTAATAAAGATGTTTCTTGTTTAAAAAAATGTAATCTCACTTTTGTTATAAAATGTAGTCCATATATCTTAAATTGTTATTCCTTCAAAGACTTTTATCCATTCTTGTCACTCTACACTGGAAAAAATAGATGGAAAATCAGCCCTACAAAAGCTTTTTCCTGCAGCAATAGAAGTATTACTTCTTTCAACTTCCATCTGTACTTTAAAGTTAACAACTGAGTTATTGGAATTGCCCAGAGGTACACAAATACAGGTTCTGACACATTCATATACCCTGTGAAGTGTGTATAATATCTAAAGTGCTACTTATTCTTGTGGGAGCTTTAACCTGCTGTATTACTGCCATTGGAAGCGATGCTGGAAAAGTGCCGTGATCAGATTTACTCGCATTTACAACAGTCATATTGTTCCGGTTTATGTTTTAAACATTTCACCACCCATGTTAACATTTTGACAGCTCACACATTTTCAAGTTTGTTAACAACATTTTCCAGTTTGTGTTATTTCTGAGAAGGAGACCAATAGAAGCCTACAATTTGTATGTTGGATTTTTTCCCATCTACAGAAACTGAGGCAATCTCTGTTACTTCACTGTTGTATTTTAGCAAAGACCTAACGTCCCGTTTCACATATACTGAAACACCACCACCACCTTTAGTGATTTATGTTGCACACCATAATTGCAAATTACTCAGTATGCCCAGAGGTTTAGCTAACTTACTAAACCATGTGTCAGTTATACTTCCCACATCAACTTTACCCCATGAAACAGCTATAATTCTGTGGTCTTGTGTCTTGTTTAATCTTCCTGCATTGCATGAAATAATTCTTAAATTCTAATCCTTAATCTTCTTAAAAAATGTTATGAGTTCTACTCTTAAAAAGCCTTTATAAGTTTCTATAGCTTGTACCTTGAAATTTTAATTGTTTGGCTTAGATGACCCCCATTTCTGGTGGGATACTCCCTTTTGCCAGTCTTATATTCCCGCATACATATTTTTTCCTTATTATTCTACAAGTTAGTGTGCTTGCAGACCTTCTATTTACTTCTTTATGTCTTGTGAGTGGAGATCTGTAAATGTCATCTCAACCATATGCTTCAAGCAGTGTTCTAGAATTATGTCTACCTCATTCAAGACGATATCTAAGGGGGTTTTCCTTATGTCATTATTACCACCTACAGACCACTGCATCTGAGTATCTGTTATTCCCTTTAATTAACTTAGTTATTACTTTCCTAATATCCATTACTGTACAACTGACAAATGCTGAAACTGCCACAAGGCAAATCCGTTTTCATTCCTTTTAATCTCAAATCTCCTATTACTAGCACTTGTCTTAGCGTAGTGCATATTATCCTCGTTTGAGAACTCTCCCCTTTGTGTGGGTTTTTTCCCCACCCCTAGCATTTATATCCACATAGTCAAGATTTTCTTCTTCTAACCTACTTTTATTATGAACTTATGTGGATCCATTCCTTTTGTTTACATGCTTTGCTAATGCCCTACTACTTTTTCCTCAATTGAGCTCAGTTTCACTATTATTTTCAATGTCATATAAGTCTTCTAAGTAACAACTTATTCCTCATCTACTAAACTTGACCATTCTTCTATACTGACAGCACCATTTTATTATGATTATTATTATCATTAATAGTAACCATTGCATAAGTTGTTTGTAGTTGTGCTATGACTCCACCTTGCTGTGTAATTTCCACACATTCTATATCATCATCTTCTAACCCAATTCTCTCATTATCGAGATTTTCACTTTGTGTCCTTACAAGTACACTTTCTTTAGACTTTCCTAACCTCATACCATTTTAAAAGGGTTTACCTACGACTGATCGAAAGTCACCAGTTTCAGAAAGATGAATTTTGAAAACCCTAAACAAAACAGAAAAAAAGTGTTTTTTGCAGAGGAGGGAGTCTGTACCCCACACATCTCCCTAAATTATATATACCTACTCCAAAGTAGCAATGTTGTGGGAAAAATCCCTGAAATGCTTTTCTGGCTCACACAGTACATTGAGGTGAAACTCACCATATTAAATTTTCAAACTGAAGTCATCTACCAATGCTACACTGAACTGTAAGATAGCCTTTTAGAAGATGTTTATATTTCAGACAAACATATTCATAGGTTCATAAGTGTGTTCTAGGCTAATGGCCCTGCAGCCTTTACAAGCCTTGCTCATAGGATTACCCTGGCATCGTGCCACCCGACCTTAGTTGCTAGTACCTCTGTCAAGTAGAGCCACTAGAGTGATCCCTGGAATTAATTTTCTATTTCCCATCCACTCATCAAGATTTCTCTTGAGAGCCAGTGAGGTGCTCTGCCTGACATGTATGGGAAGTCTATTCCATAGCATGGGCAGTCTCTAGGTTATGAACCTGTCCCTCTAGCATGTTCTGTTGATTGTCGTAATGAGGTTGAGGTTTCTATAGCATCTGCGGAGGGATTGGGATTTCTTTAGATGTAGCATTTCTAACAGAGCTGGGTCAGACATGGCTTTGTAAGTCAAGCAGAGATAGCCTCTAAGTAGGCGTTATGAGACAGAGAATAGTTGGAGTTTTTTTGTGTCTGTCCATATAGGACAAGTGTTTAAGGTGTAAGATCCTGTTTGTGATGTACTTTTGCGGCCTCTCCAGTTGTTGCAGGTGTCTAGTGAGGTACATGCCAAATGGGGCATTGTACTCGATGATTGGCCTAATGAGGGAAGAGTAGAGGGAGACAATGACCTCTTTCTTCCTGGATGCAAAACCCTTAGTGATGAGATGTGCCACATAGAAGGACTTTCTGACCACAATGTGGTGGTCAAAAGAGAGATTGCTGTCAACCTGTGTTCCCAGATCTCTTCCCTGATCTATTATAACACCTTCTGTGTTCAGTGGACTACCATCAATGTGGTAATTCAAGGGAACTGGGTTTTTCCCAAGGGGGATGACGACACATTTTTTGGCATTGAGCTTAAGGCCATGGTTTTGACACCAGTCATTGGTGTCATTGAGGCCTTTCTGTAGGATGTCAGCATCACTTGGGGAGTTAATAATAGCTCCCAACTTGCAGTCATCTGCAAACTTTGTCAGCCAGAGTCCCCTTCGTGTTGACCTGGACTTCAGAGAAGTAGAGTATAAGAAGATGAGGTGCATGGCAAAGAGAGAGGTGGCGAAGGCTAAGGATAAGATGTATGAAGAGTTGTATAAAAGGTTGGACACTAAGGAGGGAGAAAAGGACCTCTACCGATTGGCTAGACAGAGGGACCAGGCTAGTAAGATGTGCAGCAGGTAAAGGTGATAAAGGATAATGAGGGAAATGTACTCACAAGTGAGGAGAGTGTGTTGAGCAGATGGAAAGAGTACTTTGAGGGGTTGATGAATGAAGAGAATGAGAGGGAGAGAAGGTTGGATGATGTGTGGATAGTGAATCATGAAGTGCAGTGGATTAGCAAGGAGGAAATAAGGATAGCTATGAAGAGGATGAAGAATGGAAAGGCTGTTGGTCCAGATGACATACCTTTGGAAGCATGGAGGTATTTAGGTGAAATGGCAGTGGAGTTTTTACTAGATTGTTTAATGAAATCTTGGAAAGTGAGAGGACGCCTGAGGAATGGATAAAGTGTTTTGGTACCGATTTTTGAGAATAAGGGTGATGTGCAGAGCTGTAGTAACTACAGAGGGATTAAATTGATCAGTCACAGCATGAAGTTATGGGAAAGAGTAGTGGAAGCTAGGTTAAGAAGGGAGGTGATGATTAGTGATCAGCAGTATGGCTTCATGCCAGGAAAGAGCACTACAGATGCGATGTTTGCTCTGAGAGTGTTGATGGAGAAGTACAAAGAAGGTCAGAAGGAGTTGCATTTTGTCTTTGTGGAGTTAGAGAAAGCATATGACAGGGTGCCTAGACAGGAGTTGTGGTATTGTATGAGGAAGTCGGGAGTGTCAGAGAAGTATGTAAGAGTGGTACAGGATATGTACGAGGGTAGTGTGACAGCGGTGAGGTCTGCTGTGGGAGTGACGGACGTGTTTAAGGTGGAGGTGGGATTACATCAAGGATCAGCTCTGAGCC
This sequence comes from Protopterus annectens, assembly GCF_019279795.1. Lineage (NCBI taxonomy): Eukaryota > Metazoa > Chordata > Ceratodontiformes > Protopteridae > Protopterus > Protopterus annectens. The sequence goes on from NC_056730.1 coordinate 929,979,132, forward strand.
CTTTCTTATTTGCAGTCGTGATGGACAGGTTGACAGATGAGATCAGACAGGAGTCCCCATGGACTATGATGTTTGCAAATGACATTGTGATCTGTAGTGAGGGAACAGGTGGAAGAGACCCTGGAGAGGTGGAGATATGCTCTAAAGAGAAGAGGAATGAAGGTCAGCAGGACTAAGACAGAATATATGTGTGTGAATGAGAGGGAGGATAGAGGAATGGTGAGGATGCAGGGAGTAGAGGTGGCGAAGGTGGATGAGTTTAAGTACTTGGGAGCAACAGTTCAGAGTAATGGTGAGTGAGGAAGAGAGGTGAAGAAGAGAGTACAGGCAGGATGGAGTCGGTGGAGAAGAGTGTCAGGAGTGATTTGTGACAGACTAGTACCCATAAGAGTGAAAGGGAAGGTCTACAAGAGGGTAGTGAGACCAGCTATGTTATATGGGTTGGAGACAGTGGCATTGACAAAAAGGTAGGAGTCAGAGCTTGACTTGGCAGAGTTGAAGATGTTAAGATTTGCACTGGGTGTGACGAGGATAGACAGGATTAGGAATAAGTATATTAGTTGGTCAGCTCAGGTTGGAAGGTTTGAAGACAAAGCCAGAGAGGCAAGATTACGTTGGTTTGGACATGTGCTGAGGAGGGATGCAGATTATATTGGGAAAAAGATGCTAAGGATGAAGCTGCCAGGTAACAGGAAAAGAGTAAGGCCTAAGATAAGGTTTATGGATGTGGTGAGAGAGGACATGCAGGTGGTTGGTGTGACGGAGCAAGATGCAGAGGACAGGAAGAAATGGAGACAGTTGATCTGCTGTGGCAATCCCTAATGGGAGCAGCTGAAAGAAGAAAATACCAAACAGGAGAGGACCCAGGAACGAACCCTGTGGGACTCCACTCGTGACTGGTCAGCAGTCTGACTTGGAGTCAGCTACTTTCACACTATGGGTTCTATCTGTGAGACAGTTTGCAACCCAAATAATGATATAGGGATTTATGCCTAGCTTAGTGAGTTTTTCTATGATTCCTGAGTGGGGAATGGTATCAAAGGCCTTGGCCAGATCAAGGTAGGCTGTATGAACCACCTTACCTTCATCCACAGCTCTTGTGACTGACTCAAAGAATTCGACCAAGTTGAGCGGGCATGATCTACCCTTCACAAAACCAAACTGTGTAGGATCCAGAGTTTGGATATTCCCAATATCGTTGTTTATTAGGTCCATGATGATGCGTTCCACAGCTTTGCATATCAGACTCGTCAGGCTAATTGGGCGATAATTCCCAGGGTCTGTAGTCGCTCCTCCTTTGTGGAGAGGGATGACTGTAGCAGTGCACCATTTGGTACGGACAAACCCTGAGGTGAGGCTGTGATTGAACAGGGCACACAGGTGAGGTGCCAGTACACTCTGTAGTTCATGTAAAACACATCCAGGAATATTGTCAGGTCCCATAGTTGGCCTTGGACAGTGCTGTTTTTACCTGTGCAGCAGTAATACTGGGTGTCTGGCAATCTTCTGGTATTGTGATTGGTCCTTTGGGGGGAGGGTAAAGTTAGCACTGAATTTTTCGGCCAGTATATTGGCAATATCTGTTGGCTCGGTATAGAAGGTACCATTGTGCAGTAGCTCGGAGCAAATCTGGGTATTGCCATGGAAACTCTTTACATAACTATAGAAGGCCTTCTGGTTGTCTTTACTATCTTCTGCAATTCTGTTTTCATAGCTAGCTTTAGAGGATTTGATGAGGGATCTCAACCTTTTGTTGAGGCTGATAATGGAGTTTTTCCAGTCTTGGGACTTCGCCTTATTCCACCGCATCAGATTCCTCCTTCTGTTGTAAAGTTTGTTTATGGTAGGGGACCACCAGATTGGCTTCCTTTTTTTTTTTTTTTTAAGGAGGGTATCTTGGTTCTAGTGGGTATAACGAGATCCATGCATTGGTGTATGTGTTCGTACACTGCATTGGTGTATGATTCGGCGGTTATGCAACTGCATTTGCATGGGTGCCGTGAAGTTAACCACCTCTGTTTTTAGGACTTCAAAGTTAGCTTTGGAGAAGTTTTTCATGGTGGTTACTTTTGTGGGGGGGGGGGGGGGGGTGGGAGGGATGTGGATTTCCAAAGTGATTAGTTTGTGGTCGGATCTAACCAGTGAGGAGTTGACTATTGGTGTAAAGCAAAGGTCGCCCATGTTAGTAATGACCAGTTCAAGGATGTTGCTACCTCTAGTGGAGGTAAGAACGAGTTGGTCCAGAGCATTGGAATTAATGAATTCCCGAAAGCATTGTGCAAGTGTATTGGTACATGAGTGGTTTTCCCAGTTAATGGAGGGGTAGTTGAAGTTGCTCAGTATGAGAGTGTTAGGTTGGACCCTAATATTCTCCAGGGTGCTTAGGAACGTGGAGTGTGAGTCATGGGGACCTATAGCAGGCTAAGATCTGAATTGCTGTTTTACCCAATGTTAGCTGCACCTGAAGTATCTCAGATGCATTATGTTGGGCTACCAGTCTGGAGGTGTACTCATCCTTCATGAATATGGAAACACCACCACCTTTGGAGCTTCGGTCCAAGTACTGGGGCCGAAAGGTGTGGAATGAGTTATAGCCTGGTAGTTCAGGGGTGCTTTGTGCTTCCTTGAACCAGGTCTCTGTTACAGCACAAATATCAATATTCTCCATTTTAAGGAGTGCTTTGAGCGAGTGCATTTTGAGATTTAGACTTCTAGTGTTGAGCAGCATGACTCTGATTGCATTTGTTTGTAGCTGTTACGGTGGTAATTTGGTCTTTGGAACACCGCCTAAAAAGGCACTATAGGGGTGACAAGAGCCTTGGCCAGTATCTGGAAGCCCAAGGTTGACAGATGCAGGCCATCTCTGGAAAAACGTTGAGGTCTGTCAATCATACTGGATCCCCTTAGAATGACACCAGAAACTTAGGCAGTTGTTGAAATCAATCATTTTCTGCTTGTACTGTGGTATCCTTCTGGGTGATGGTAGGATACTGCTCACGGCTAGGGTCATGCCTGCCTGGGCTACATAATCCAAAAGCTCCTCCATGTCTCTTGTCATGTAGTCCAGAAAGGTACATCTCAGGTCGTTCACACCCACATGTACAGTGACAGAGTCATATTTGTACCTGTTGTTGATGGACCTGAGTGCGTACGTTATGTGGTGGATCCTCTCGCATGACAGGCAGATGACTGTTACTTTCTCCATATTCAACATAGTGAGTGGGACATCAGTGTGCCTCACTATCGAGTCACCTATGACTAGTGTGTTAGGCATGCTGTTTTGCCTTAGGGGCTTTTGTTGAGTGGTACACTGTTTAGGAGAGTTATGTGTCTCGTGATTAGTGTTTTGTTGTGGTGGTCGGGTGCGTTATTGCCTTGGACGTCTCTGCTGTTTGGGTAGATTTTTATTGAGAACCTCAGCGAAGGTGGGTGTGTGGTTTGTGTTTTTATGTGAAGGCAGTGCTGGTGAGATTCTGGAGGGCTATGTGTTCCATGCGGTGTGGTGCAAGTGTTGACCTTCTCTTGACTAGCTCTTCCGGTCTTGGCTGGAGAGTGCGTGGCTTCCAATTTGGATATATAAGTGCATCTCTCTCAAGTCTGAGTGTTGGGAGGTAAGAGGAGAGGGTTGTCAGTGTACATGAGGCAGTTGCTACACTGCCTCAGGATGCCCAATTCACCAGGTTAATAGGAGAAAGCACAGGGAACTGACCTTTAGACATGCCTGGGGGTGGGCATTAATAAATACTGGAGCTGTTTCCTTGTAGAACGTTTAGTGCTGGTAGCACTTTTGTGTGCCACAATAATTGCTACAAGAAGTCTGGTAAAGTGCTAAACTAATAAACTAGTAAAAGTGCAGGAGAGGAGAGAACTTAGCAGATCTATGATAAGAATTGAAGAGCACAATTTGGCACTGCTCAGAAGCTTACAAACAGTCTTGGATACAGCAAATCTGTACCTGGACTAGACTAGTTACAGGAAAGGCAGGAAACGAGCGCAAACAGGGGCTTTTAAACCAGAAAGTTGAAAGAGATGGAAAAACTGCCCAAACGGCCAATCAACTACAATTTCTGTGCCAGAAACCAATCCTCTTGTGGTCGATAGACTACCTAGTGCTTACCACTCCCACTGATAAGCTAGAAGGCTTCCCTCCAACACAGAAAGGCTTGGGGGGGCTCAGAGGCATGCCAACAGTCCTGGATACAGCAAATCTATATCTGGACTAGACTAGTTACAGGAAAGGAAGGAGACAAGCTTAGATTTTTTTTTCCAGAAAGCAGCTAAAACAGCACTAAAAACAATTCAAGTGCAGCGCAAGCTGGCAGACTTGAGTGTGTAGCAGTATTAAAGAAAAATGCAGTTTAAATAAATGCAATTTATTCGAAATGTATTCTGAACTAAATTCAGTTGTTGTGAACAGTTAAAAAGTGCCAAAAAATATACTTATCAGCTGAGAAGTACACTCAGTCAGAACACAATGAGATTTTGTTAAAGTGCAGGGTGAGAAAGGAGGAGCAGAAGATAATTTAAGATTAAGAACTTAAGTTCGTTGGCCTTCTCAAATGTTCTCTGTGTATTAGGTAGAATGAACACTAGACTGGGAGGAATGTCGCAGATCAAATTTATAGTAGGGGGCAGGCAACTGCAAAGCCACCAACTCAGCAAATATATAAAATAATTCATTCAGGCAAAAATTAAGACAATGCAGAACTCTGAAAAGTTAAAGTGCCAAGAATTATACTTTTCAGCAATTATATTTCCAGATTGTTTGAAAGCACTCTTCAGTCAGAACACAAGGAGTTTATAACAGTATATGCAATAATTTACAAACAGGGGCTATTTTAAATCAGCAAGCCTTGAAGCAATCCGATAACAAAAAAGCTGTTAGACCAGTTTTATAAACTTTAACACCACCACAGGAATAGGGAGGACCCGTTTCAGAAGAGATCAAAAACAAAAAACAATGCCAGCAAATATATAAAATAATTCAGTCAGCAAATATATAAAATAATTCAGTCAGGCAAAAATTAAGACAGTGTAGAACTCTGAAAAGTTAAAGTGCCAAGAATTATATTTATCAGCGATTATATTTCCAGATTGTTTGAGAGCACTCTTTGGTCAGAACACAAGGAGTTTCTAACACTGCGTGCAGGAATTTACAAATAGGGACTATTTTTAAATCAGCAAGCCTTGACGCAATCAGATAACAGAAAAGCTGTTAGACCAGTTTTATAAACTTTAACACCACCACAGGAATGGGGGGTGAGACCAGTATCTTTCATTAGAAAACATATTGCACTCAGTTTACCTTTCAAAAAGATCAGTCAGATAAAATTAACTGGATTGATCTATTTCTTACAGGAAATATATTTATTTCTCTTAAAAACAAACCTTGATTTTCCTTTCACTTACCGTCCTGTGCCTGTTATCATATTCTTTCTGCAAAGACGCACAAATCTTGAGCCCACTGTTCTTTGTTCCCTTCCCTTCTTAAAATATAGTAAGGGAGCATGCTGCAGTTCTGCTGTTAACTGTCTGCCAACCCAGCGACACAGATTAAGAGCTGCAAGAATAGGGCAAGGGTACCTGCATTTTCCCCCTGTATGAGTATCCTTTGCTTTGCCCACTAGTTAAGCAGCCAAGAATTGAGAAATGCTTCAGAAATAAAATAATCTTAAAATAAATGAAGTAGAAAAATGGTGATCTGCTTCAGTTTTTTTGTACACTAACCACTTACACTTTTAAGATTTGTCTTTTTTACCCAGCTGCTGCTGACTTCAGTTTCACAGCTTTCTGCTTAAATCTTGTTTTGGGGGTATGTCCTCCTCATGTGATGGCATATCCGTCTTTTGCCTTATCCACCCACTGCAGCACCAGCTCGGGGCACAGCCCCAGTATTGTACTCCATGATTGTGATGTATGCTGTATACCAACACTCCAGCTCATCTACACATTCCTTCCACCTACAAGGTACAAGCAGGTGAGACCTCAAAGTTCCTCTTCACCAGTCATCTGTTCTTCCATTTGCCCGAGTCACTAATTCAGCTCTGGTCATCTGTGTCACAGTCGGAGCTTCATCAGTCTGTGCTACAGAATCCTGTCCTTAGGACTTTTATACTCTGAGGTGATATATGAGATATTTGGAGTTACTTTAAATGGTAATACTTTGTTTTGGAAAGCAACTGAAGTTTCTGACTGACCTATAGAAAAATTGCCAGAAAGGAGTCTGAGTATATTATCTGAAAACAAACCTATAGAAAAATTGCCAGAAAGGAGTCTGAGTATATTATCTGAAAACAAACTGACAAGAGGAAGTAACTTGGTGCTCACCTGATGCTCCTACTGGGCAGACAGATGTTTACCTTACACTTGCCAATGGCTCCTTAATCAGTACAAACAAAAGTGAGAAAAAGAGGCAACCCTGATGTGCTGCTACTTAAATGCTGTCTGTGTTCAAAGGCCCCATCTTAATCATTCAGTGTTCTCCTTAATACGGTTGTCCCAGAACGTCTGTGAACTATTTTGGTAATCTGAAGACCTAAGCATCAAAGCTCGTGGTAAGTTGTGTGAATTTCTATTTTGCCCTCTTCAAATTGCTCATAACTCTGGAATAAAGTCTCTAGGCTGCGTCCTTGGGTTGAACGTAGCTTGGTCTGGTTACTGCAGGTCCCCCCACCATTGACATCATTCTCTTTGGCCAGATGATCATATGAAGTTTATAGTCCACATTAGGAATTTATTGTTTATAGTATGATAACTGTCCAGATCTGAGGGCTGTTTCTTCAGTTTCTTAATCCTTGAAACAAGGACCACTTTCCATAAGACAGGCAGGCACTACAAAGACCTGACAATGTGGGTTTACAAGCCCCTTGTAATAAAGCCTGCATTCAAGTTAGCAAAATTATGTGAAGCTGTCTAGGTAAGCCATCAGATTCCATGGGTTTATTAGTCTTCAGAGCTTTGAGTTTCACTTTAAACATCTTATTCTTGAAAGCTGTTTTGTATATCCAAAAGCTTTTCCATCTGTTACATAAACAAGTGCAAAATAGCTCCACAATTAGAAGACTCAGCAAATGTTTATGTAATCCATACTTCCTCAAGATCTTGACCATTCTGGCCAGTAGCCTAAGATACAGAGTGTTGGCATACAAAAAAACCCTAGAATCTCTTGGTGGCTTACCAATCCTCCAATACCAGAGCCCTTTCCCTTGTAGTCTGAGAGAGAGAGAGTAAACTCATTTTCAGTCCTTAACCCATTCCCCTTCATAAGTTTACAACTAATTTAGTAATTTACAAACAGATTTATATGTGGGTGTCCCATTATTTTTGTAGCCTGTTCACTCATACCCTTAGGTCATCATTCAAGTAACATTTGAACATGTTCCGTAGAGTCAGGTTAGGTGTTCCAGTAGCTAAGGGCACTTACTGGAGGGCTTTTCAGCTCTCTGTACCATTGACCTGAAACAAGGAAATTATGATGAACAGCACCCTCTTGTCAGCACCAGTGAAAGTGTCCCCCAAAGTCCCTGAGTTTGAGAGATACCTTCCTGTACCACATTATTTGGTGCAGGAAGAAAAAATACTTGCAACATTGATTTCTCCTTAAGTAGGTCCCTAAGAAGGTAATTTGTTGGCCATGTGCCATATGAGTTCAAGTAGTATGTTTAGGTTACTCTGTCAGTAACCTCAGGGAACACCCTGTATGTAAACTAATCTATCTCTACTAGCTCAGCCAGTGAGGATAACTTCCACTTGCCCCTCTCGTGATGCTGTATCATATAGGATACGGCCATTTTTATCCCTTGCTCACACAACCCCCCGTAGTGTTTTCTATGGTGAGATGATGAAGTTTGTCATATTCTCTAACTGGAAAGTTTGAGTACAGATAACAGACTACAGTCTTACAGAGGCTATCTTCCCACATTAGACTGACTTCTGCTAACACCCCTTCAGAATTTCTGAAGCTGTCTAAGAGATGCACTAAGGAGGAGATTGAAAAACCCCAGTGTTGCTGCACCATGTTTGAGAAAAGGCTTGCAGGTCATACCCTGACCTAAGTACAGGTGGTACCTCACAATTCGACCACCTTGCATCTCGACTGTGCTTTTGGCTGCCTGGGCATCCAGCAGTTCAACAGCCGTCTCACAATTCGACCCAGAAAGGAGGCTGAAAAGTTATTCGCTGTTTCCTGTTGTATTGTTTATGTAGTGCAGTTGTTTCTTTCAAGTGTCGCGAAGAAGTGAATAAATGGGGCCAAATAAGAGTGATACTGGCAGGAATAAGTGGCTGTGCATTGAAAAGAAGAAAGAAATAATGGGTAAAATTGAGAGAGGAGGTAAAATAGGACGAATACCAAAACATTATGGAGTGCCTAAGTCTACCTTCTCAACAATTTCGAAAAATAGAGAGAGCAGCATGGGCGCTAATGTGTCAAAAGGAGCAAAAAAAGTTTTGGACAAACACAGAAAAACAGTTCATGAAGATATGGAGAAGATGGTTCTTGTTGTATCCAGGCGAGGCAGATGAAGGGAGATCCAATAACTCCAAACCATGATGTGTGAGAAAGCTAAGCTCATCTTTGAAATCCTACAGAACAGCAAACAGAGGAAACAGAGGAATGTATAGCAAGTAGGGGATGGTTCCACAGATTTTAAAAAAAGAAGTGGCATCCACAGTGTTTTGAGACTAGGAGAGGGAGCTAGTACTGACAAAGAAGGTGCACAGAAATTTGTCAAGGAATTTGAAGAACTGATGGAGAGAGAAGGTTATCTGCCAGAACAGATTTTTAATTGCAATGAAACGGGGCTTTTCTGCAAGAGATTGCCAAGTAGGACTTGCATAACCTAAGAAGAAGCTAGGATTCCAGGTCACAAGTTCATGAAAGATAGGCTCACACTCCTAACAGCAAATGCTAGTGGAAACTTCAGGCTGAAATCTCTGCTGGTGTATCACTCAGAAAACTCAATATGCTTTGAAAAAAAGGTTATAAAATCAAAACTATCTGTAATGTGGAAATCGAACACTAAAGCCTGGGTAGATCAGTCCGTTTTCAAGGACTGGATTTTCAAGGAGTTTGCGCCAATTGTCAGGAAGTACCAATTTGCCGCGTCATTTCCTCAGTCTTTTGAGATTTTCCGAAACCGGAGTTTCCAGTGAAGTCTAGGGAAAGTCCCGACGCCGGTCCTTTAGAAGGCTCAGGGGAGCCAGAGGTTTCTGAGGGGGCTTCAGTAACTGTTTTTCCCTCTCTTCCCAAGGTAGTTATGAGGAGCATTTTAAATGGGAAGGCCAAGATTACTCTGACTCCAGAAAAAGCTAGGGGAATTTTGTTTTTGCCTCAGCATAGGCCCTTAGCTATTCCTCCGGTGTTGAATGATAGTATTTGTTTAAGAGTCCCAGGACCCACCAGAAACTGTTTCTCAGGGCCCTAAAGGTAAAAAAAAGTGTGTGTAAAATCCTGTACCCTCTGATATAAAGAGGCAAGGGCTTTGGATAGGTGAGGTAAGAAAGTATATACTGAAATCTAAGGTATGCTTTGGCGGAAGGTATTGAGTGTAAAGAATTGCTGGATTTTTGGTTCATGTCTCGAACAGTGGGGTAAGCATTCTTTGCAGTGGATGCTGTTCAGGCCTCCTCGTGGCTGCTACTAGTTCTGTTCTTTCTTTCACATGCATGGTTGTTGAAGGATCAGAATTTAGCTTGAGCATGTTAAGACCAGATTTTGGATGCTCCTTACAGTCTGATGTGTTGTTTGGACCCGCCTGTGGAAGCAGTTTTAAAGAAAGAAAAGAGCTCTCAAGCAAGTTTCTCAGTTACTCCAGATAGGGGCTATTATTCTCGCTGTTCCCTAGTACCAAAGGAGGGAAACGTGGAGACCAATTTTGATTTGTCTATCAAGTTCAAGCGTTTGTTGTTACGTTAACTCTTCTACTGTTGATCACTGATCACTGGATGGTAACTTTGGATCTCAAGAGCTTACCTTCATGTGCCCATAAGTTAAAGAAGTTGCAGAAAGTATCCGGACTGGAGATTTGGAGATTTTCAGTTCTCTGCATTGCCCTTTGGCTTATCTACATCCTGACTACTTGGACCTGATTCTGGCTCAAGAAGAGAAAACCTTCTACAGCATCTGGAATATGAATATGCAGTAGCAGTGCTAAGAGGCCTATTATATTGTGCGAAATAAAGTCAGTCAGTAGTACCTCTCAAGAGACATGTGCTTTCTGGGTGTGAGACTGAATACAGCCCAGATGGCCTTTTTAACCCCGGACAAACAAAAGAGTCTCATCAGTCCATGCAAGGACGACAGTCCCTTCAACATTAGGGTCATGGCATCTTGTATTCTGGTGCTTTCCCAATGCCAACTGCATATGAGGAAGCTGCAATGGTATCTCAAATACCTCCTCAAAAAAAAGGAATTCTTGTGGTGGGCTCAATGTCACCTAAACAAAGGGGACTCTCTGTGACCCGGCAGAGGAGAGTCAGATTTTTAACGACAGATGCCTCGGACACTGCTTGGGAGCTCATCTAAATGGAAAGTGGATACAAGACAAGTGGCCTGCCAGTTACTTCTTCAGGGGCAGGTGTTGATCACAGACAACACACACAACTGTCATGGTGTATACAACAACAAAGGGGAACACATTCTTATCCTCTATGCAGGCAAGCAATGATTAAACTGATCTTCATGTTCATTCATTGTCAAATTGACAGGAACTCCACTCATAGATCTGTCTCCTTTCCACTAAACCACACCACCAAAGTATTGAACAAAGCACAAACATCACACACATCACACAGGCTTGGAAAGTGGATTCTGTCAGAAAGAAAAAAAACCATCATGTCTATGCTTTTCCACCTCTTCCTCTTCCATTACTATTACTCAGACACAGGACAGACAAGGATGATTTGATAGCTGATCCAGATCTCGGCAACAACTGCACTACCACCCACTTCTAGTCTTCTAAAGAAGCCTCCATGGCCTTTACCTCTGATTCCTCATCTGTTATCTCAGAAGATTATGGAAGAGAGAAGGTAGTACTAGGAGAGTAGAAAAAAAAATGAAAGAGATTTTTTTTTTGGTGTACAGCAAAGAATTTGGAGATTTCAGAGCCTAATTTGAGTGTGGCTCATGCTGCAGCAATTTCAGCTCACTATGATTGTGACCCACCTTTGTTTTTTTCTTAGAGGGCAAAGAATATATAACCCCCCCAGAGCTCCTACTCCTGCTTGGGATCTCAATTTTGTGTTGGAAAAACTTACTCTACAACCTTTTGTCAAGAGGGCTTTTTTTTTTCTGTGGCTATTACTTGCAAAAAGGGTGTCTGAGTTGCAGGCCTTATGGCAGTAGAGCCCTTTTGATTTTCCAGCAGATCCTCAAAAAAAAGGGAAAAGATTTTGCACACTTTTAGATGTACACAGGCAATTGCGTTATTATTTGAGCAGGACTAAAGATTTTAGGCAGTCTCAGCAGTGTACAGTTTTATAAACCATAGATGTAGAGTTGTCCCTGGATTCTTTCTTGTTTTCCCTCCCTCCCTCCTCCTTGTTTCAGGGTGGTGGTGTAGGTGCCTTTACATGCTTATATTTTTGTATATATATTACTGTATATATTTGTACATGTTTATTGGTGCAGGTTGTTTTGCATCTGGGGCAAAGACTGAGAATGACGCCGACGGTCTGCGCATTAGTACCTGACGACACTGACCAGTCTAAAGGCGCCATGACCATGCAAGGGAATCCTCGAACATCTACATTTATGGTAGGTACAAAACTGTACTTTTTGCTTCAGGTCAATGCCTCTGCCCACCAACGAGAGTTAGAGGACGTTCTTCAGATAGATTATGATTTCATCAAGGTTTAGTTCCTGCCTCCCAACACAACTTCTGTCATTCAATCTATGGAGCAACAAGTCAATGCCTGCTTCAAGAAGCTCTACACAAAAGCACTCTTATCAAGGCTGTTTGACATGACCCATTTTTCAGAGTAAACGCTGAAGGAATTCTGGAAGACTAAGTTCAACATTCTTCATGTCATATCATTCATCAAAAGTGCCTGGGATGGAGTGTCGCAGAAAACCCTTTGTGCAGTAGGGAAGAAACTGGTTCCTTCCTTTTCCCAGGGTGAAATTGTGGCTGAAACAGCTGAAGCAGCTGAAGTGCTGCAAGACATTGTTTCCACATCAGAGCACCTGGACATAATGGAGATGGATGATTTGGATGTGGAGGAACTGCTAAAGACCATGACAATGAGCTCACAATGGAGGAACTTACGGCACTTTGCAATGAGCAGTTCAAAGAAAAAGAAAGGGAAATTTCTTCTGAAGATAAGGACGACGGGGAAAAAGGACCTATGCCAACAGTTTGCATTAAAGAACTTTTATCCAACTGGGAGATGGTGCAAGCTACAGTCTTGAAGTGGCACCCCAGCACAGGTGACCTCAACAGGATGATGGACTTGTTTTAACAACTCAATCACACACCATTTTAAGACTATCCTGAAAAAGAGGAAGAGACAAGTCACCCTGGACAAATATTTTTCGCCTACACCTGCCAAAAAACAGAGGAAACAGGCAGGACTGGGTGAAGAAGACCCTCCTTACAAAAACTAAAGACTAAGTGGACCCTGTCAATAGTGTAAATATGACTCGTGTTCAGTTTTTTGGCATGGACACTTGTGGGGCTGGGCAGAGAGAATGGGCACAAGTGTATGATGCTGACTTACCTGTTCTGGAGGGGAGGGAGATGACATGGCCAAACCCATTGGTGATCCCTGCTAGAAAGCAAAATATCACCTGTGGAATAGGCCAGGTCAAGCGTATGCTGTTAAGCAACACATGCCACACTGAATCAGTGATGATGTGGGTGTCAGCATCCATATTATTCCCGGTCAGGCAGTTATTGCATATCAGCTGGCCTTCTGTAGCAGGGACCTTTCTGGGATTAATACACTGTCCTGCTCTCGATTTCCAGACACTTACCTCCAGCTGAATGAATGGGCCAATCAGGTCCCTGAACAGGAATGAGTGAGGCGTGGCTCTTGCCCAGTTCAGGATATGTTTCTCTAGCCCACTGGGCGAATGAATGAGCCAAGTAGGGCAGCCATTGAGCAAAGTTGTGGAGAGGGATTAAAAAAACAGACACACCAGTGTACACTGTATTGTGTTATTTCTTTTGGGGTTGTGGAGAGAAAATTGTTGTAAGATCTTTTAAGTTATAATTTATATCACATTGAAGTGAACTAAATAAAACATTAATCATAATTAGAGGCAACAGATGTTCATTTCATAACTGTTATCGCGCAATGATGTAATGAGCATGCATTTTAGCTGCACAGTAAATATGTTAGCCTGCATTCTTAGATGGATTTAACATCAAATAAATTTGTATGTGATATGTTTTAGGAATACAGTAGTCCTCAGTTCCTCCTACACATTCTGTCCTTCATTTAAGAGATGTTCTACACTTCAGTCATGGTGAGGTACATTTTTTTAAAAAAATTTTTTAGTGCATTCTTTTGGGCCAAAACGAATTAAACCATTTTCCATACATTTGTATGGGAAATGGCATCTCGCAATTCGACCATTTCGCAATTCAACCACTATTCCAGAAGAGATTACAGTTGAATTGTGAGGTACCACCTATAGTATGCTGTGTCTGTATTTAGTGCATTTCCTACGGCCACGCAGTGTTGGGGGCCCATATTGTAATATGCTGAAAGATACACAGCCTCTTAACCATTTTAAACATGCCATCTAGGGACGTTTCAGGATACACCTTGATTTTCCTCATCACTGGCATGCTGCCAGTTCATGTTGTTTAATCCCCAACGGCCTGATATCCCTTTGCTGCAGTGGTCTCTAACTCAAAGCCTTTGGATCTGAAGCAGCCCTCAAACCAGCATAATTATTGATGGGGGAAATGACTACACTACTTTTTGAGCTATACTGCCTGTAATTGTTTCTGTCTTGGAGATTATGGCCCTTATCTGAGTTTACTAGTCCTCATACAGCAGCAGTGGTTATTTCAGTGTGAGACCCTTGCTTTACTGTGAATCAGTAGAGCGGCCTGACTAGAGAAACACATCCAATGCAGCAACCTCCAGTTGGTAGAAAGTGTTGGAAGTTACTGTATACATACAAATCTCTCTCTCAGTAGATATATTTTGAAAAAATTGGTAAGACTGTATTATGCTGGAATTAATTGGAAATAATTGAAATGAAACTCTTTATCTGTTTATTACCTTTACCCTTAAAACTACTGACTGAATACAAATATTTCTGCCATTTTACCTTTAAACTAATGACTGAATCATGCGATGTGTGATGTAATCGCATGTTGTAGCTGAGTGTGAATGTTCTATTCTAAAATCTGACTGAAATGTACTATACTGAAGTCATAACTGAGTACAAATGTCATATTCTGAACCTAGACTGAAAATTTCATTAAAGTGATACATATTTATACTGAACATTTAAAATAGCTGTGTATATTCTGGGAATTAAAGTAATACTAAAGGAATATCTTTTGCCAGTGTTACCTAAGTACAGATAAAAGCATAACTGAAATCTAGTAAATGTTATATTCTGGAAACTAAACTACTGGATGTTCATTGTGCATACAGCTGCAGTCATAACAGATGGGTTGTCCTGCCGTCAGGCGGGTCCTCGGTCGGCCGAATTCCAAAGTCTAGGTCCAGCGTCGGTTGTCGTCGCTTCTTCCCTGACGTCAGTGCGACAGGGGTATAAAAGAACCAGCCGACGCCATTTTCTTCAGTCTTTCTTGCCGCGCGGTGCCTGAAGCAGAAGCAGTTTGCAAGTGCTGGTCGGCCAGCTCCTGAAATTACGACAATACTTCAGAACACTAGCAAATTTCACCAGGCTGACTGCAAGGAAAATCCTGCAGGCTCTGGGATTCATGGCATCTTGCATCCTACTAATCCCATGTGCAAAGCTGCATATGAGGAAACTTCAATGGTACCTGAAAAACCTATGGTCTCAACACAACCACAGTTTGGAAACAATAATACCACTAATTCCATGTCTTCAAAAGGAATTTCTGTGGTGGGCTCAAGCATGCCAAACAAACACAGGTCTCCCATTCAGCAAGCACGAGGTCCGCGGCCTCTACCGACACCACGCCAAAGCCAACTACAGGTGGTCCAGTTCTCAGCGAGGCGCCTACGCAGCCCCTGACTACCGACGACACTTCATTGGCGGTGTCTTCTGTGCCCGAGGTCGCAGGCTCCTCGGCCTCAAAAAAAACCGCAAAGATAAGGACCGACAATGACGTCTCAGTCTGTCGTTTTTGTGCTACATTCAATAAACGCACCATTAAGCATCGGGCGGAGTTCGCCCAGCATTATTTTGGCAAAAAATTTAACTATATTATGTCGTCAGATACTCCGACTCCAGTTTATGCCTTCCCACCTCTTCCTCTGCTGCCCAAAGTTCTATTAAAAACCAGAGCAGACAGACCAAAGATGATTCTCATTGCTCCAGACTGGCCAAGACAACACTGGTACCCACTCTTGAGGAGCCTGACCCATTCCCCACCATGGACCCTGCCTCTAATGCCTCCTCTTCTGACTCAGCACAGCTTCAGAACTCTTCACAGTCAGCTGAAAACACTTAATCTGGCCGCATGGAAGATTCCTTAACATCACAACAGACCCTACTCTCTAAGGAGGTGCAGGATGTCATCTTGGAGGCCAGAAGGCCGTCTACTAGAAAAGCTTACTCCGCAAAATGGAAACGGTTTTGTGCCTGGAATGAGAAAAAGGGCCAGAATCCTGGAAAACTGAATTTACCTCAAATATTACAGTATCTAGCTGAGCTGCTAAGCAGTGGACTTTCATTCTCCTCCATCAAAATCCATGCCTCAGCCATTTCTGCAGAATACAACACTGATCCACCTTTATTCTCTCACCCCCTCTTAAGACAGTTCCTCAGAGGGGCTAAGAATATGAAACCCCCAAGGAAACAACCAATACCTGCTTGGGATCTCAATTTCATTCTAGAAAAGCTGACCTTGCCTCCTTTTGAGCCAGCTGCCTCAACAGATTTGCAATATTTGTCCTGGAAAACAGCTTTCCTTCTGGCTATTACCTCAGCTCGTAGGGTATCGGAACTACAAGCCCCCATGGCTGTGTGCAGCCTTTTATCATCTTCCATCAGGACAGAGTTTCCTTACGAACCAACCCCTCCTTTATGCCAAAAGTGGTATCCAGGGTAGCTTTGAATCAGGCTATACACTTACCTACCTTTTATCCTAATCCTCAAAACAAAGGGGAGAGATTACTACATTCCTTGGACATCCACAGACAACTGCATTATTATTTGGACAGAACAAAGCCTTTCAGAAAATCAGAACACCTCTTTGTGTCCTATGCTATAGGAGCTCAAGGGAAGCTAATTTCCAAACAGACAATCCCAAAATGGATAGCCCACTGCATACATTTTTGTTACTCTTTTCATGGCAAAACTGTACCTGCAGGCATCAGATCTCACTCCACAAGGGCCACAGCTACCTCTGCAGCTTTCCTCAGAGGAGTTCCTACCAAAGATATTTTGGAAGCAGCCACTTGGAGTTCTGTGCATACCTTCTCCAAGCACTACCACCTACCATTATACTCCAAAACTAGAGCAGGCTTTGCCACTGCAGTCTTGCAGGGCATCCTGGCTCCTCCTAGTTCCACCTAGTGCCTACCACCCCTTTCTTAGCTTTGGGATTCTACCCATCTGTTATGACTGCAGCTGTATGCACGATGAACATAGTACAGTTTTGTACCTACCATAAATGTAGATGTTCGAGTGCTAATACAGCTGCAGTCCAGGTTTCCCTCCCTCCTTCCCCTCTTGGGACAGGCCTATTGGCTAACACCTCCTCATACAACCTGATTGGGGTATTCATTAATGGTGTATTTGCTTGCACTACTGTATTTTGATTATATGGCATTGCTTTATTACACAAAATTTTATGTATTGCCTTCCTTCTGGGGGCACCTGACATCTGGGGCAAGAAAAACTGAAGAAAATGGCGTCGGCTGGTTCTTTTATACCCCTGTCGCACTGACGTCAGGGAAGAAGCGACGACAACCGACGCCGGACCTAGACTTTGGAATTCGGCCAACCGAGGACCCGCCTGACGGCAGGACAACCCATCTGTTATGACTGCAGCTGTATTAGCACTCGAACATCTACATTTATGGTAGGTACAAAACTGTACTTTCTTTTTGTCAGTATTGTATGAACATAGATAAAAACATAAACTGAAAACTAGTACTGTTACACAAATGTCTGTAAACATGAGAACATTTACATACTTGCGTTAACTCTAATTTATGTAAATGCACATCTGTTGTATACAGTTTTTCAGTTTGACTTGTGCACCACATCTCTTGCCAAGTTTAGGCGTTACTCTGAATTGTCCCAGTCACTACTGAGGTATTGGATGCTCTTTTCAAGTGTCCTTTTCTGTGCCTAGGCCTTACAAACCACCCCCTTTCCATCTCTTGTGCAAGGCTGGATGACTAATATTCTTGACTGTATTTAAAATTAAACTGAAAAATCAACCTGGAAATTATTTAAAATAACACTTGCAGCTTTAACAGTTATAAACTGATAGCATTGCTTGTTGTCCTGACTTGACATTTTTCCTGCATGAAATAAACATATGCTGCTAATAAATTCTTGGAAGTCTGTAAGCAAACTGATAATATACTCTAGTGAACTAAACCAATGTTACTGATAAATATATTGCTTGTTGCCTTGACTTTATTTACATTTTTCTGCATGAAATAAACTTGTAAATCTGGAAGCAAACTGATAATGTACTGTAGTGAACTAAACTAATGGTACTAATAAATACATTCTTGCAAGTCTGCAACTGAATTAATAATGTTCTACAGTGAAATGGAAAGGTTTATTATTAGATCAAACAGAAACCTTATCGGCATTGTTTTTTTCTGTCATAACCTCAAATGAATCTAAAGTAGTTATCTAACACTGTATTAATATTTCAACATTGTTTGCATTCTTGCACCTCTATAAAATGAATCTTAACTGTTGAACTTTCTACATTTACTCTTGTGACCCTCGGGTCCTAACATACTGCTCTGTGTGTGAAACTTTACCCATTGTCTTAACATAACCTTTCCTTTAGCTGAAGTCATTTAACTTTTCAGTATTACTGAATGCTGCAAGGATTAAATAGTAAGAACTGTAACTGCATAAACTGTCACTAAGAATATTAAATTGATCTTTTCCATACCATTTTATGGCATACAGAACTATCTTTAATTCTGTTTACTGAGCTTGCCTATAATCTTATAAACTGCACTTTCTGCATGAAGTATATATAATCTTTATATAGTATGAACTGATCTAATTCTGGAAGTTTACTTTGTCCTTTATACAAGTATATGAAGTATATAGTATGTTGCATTGTATTACTAGAGCTGTACTGATGTAATTCTGGAACTTTACTTGTCTGCCCTTTATACAAGTATAACATAGGAGTTGAACCTGTGGCTTTAATGACACCTAACATTTATGATGCACTCTTTTCTTGCATAGGATCTGAACTTTTAATTGTACTGTCCCTTTAAAATGTAGCATTGATTTAAAATGTTATATTCCGCAAACCAGCAAAACATTTAATATCTGTTAATACCTTTTTGTCTCTGTCTGTATCAAGGTAGTAGTTATGTATTGCAACACTTTAATAACAATAATATAATAATAATAATAATAATAGCAATGTCTCCTAAACAAAACAATAACTTAGAAAATTCATTTGACAGATCTCTAACTGTAAACCCTTTATTCTGCAAATTAACTTGACTATCATTCTGTCTTACCATACACAAACTGTTACCCTTTTTTTCTCACTGGCCACACCCAATATGTCTTTCTGAGCACTTCATCTGTGTCAGCTGAACTGGAATTTATTTTATTTTTAACCCATAAATCTGCATGTTCCTGTCATAACCAATTCTTCAAATTCTGTACATTTGCACAGTCTACTGCATAGATATTCTTAAAAGTGTCATCTTCATGCACTACTGTACATTCTGTAGCATTTTTATTTTTCCATAAAATCTTGTTACTGAAGTCTAAAACAATATACAACTCTAGTGACATGTCCATACCTAGTACACAGCTGTTATACTTTGAACTGTTAGTTGCTGTAATCTTTGATCCTTTAAATCCTGACAAAACTATATAAGGGTCTGTTTGTAACTGAAGTTGATTTGTCTGTGTTATCAGTACATTATTCCATATTTTTCTGTAAACAATGAAATATTGTAATTTTTTTAACCTTAAACAGTGACAGATAAATGCTCTTGTTTGGTGCTAGACTTCCACACCCTTTATTGAAAATCCTTTTTTATAGAACTAGCAACAACACTGACTTGAGCTATGGTATGTGTTTCTTCTTTACTTTGCTCTGAAATCTGTATATCATTTATGCTGGTGTTTACTTTATCAGACTGATTAAAATCTGCACTCTGATCCATCTAACCCCCCCCCCCAGTGCAATATTTGCACTGACTTTTGAAAACAATAAACTTGAATTTATGACATTCTGAATATCTGTATTTGAAATAATGTCAACTTGTGATATTACAAATGTTTGCTTTATGTTTGGTCAGGAAATCTGCATGTTACGTACATTGCTGTGGCTTCCTGGCAGGTGCAGATGACAAAAAGAAATGTTAAAATTTTAAGTTCTGTGAGCCTGGAAAACTTAAGCAAAAGTGTCAAGAATGATGTAATCTGAAATAACTCAGCAGTAACATGTATTATCAATTTAAGACTTTCTCAGAGAGAAAGATTTAGCATTTTGTATTTCGTTCTGAAGCTGACAACAACTCACCAGCACTTTGTCTTGTAAGTAGAATTTAAAACATAGTTTCTCTTAGAGACAGATAGGAATATAGCCAGCTTACTCTAGCTGTTTTCTACATTTATGAGAGACTATCCTACAATATTGTTTTAAAGTATTTTCCTGTGATCTCTGAACTCTCTATTAGCACTGTATTGATCTGAGTATTGTCTTGTGTTTTTATTATTTATTGTTAAATATTTTTAAACCTTTCAACTGTAGCTGTTGTGTGTAGAGATAATGTAAGCTGTCAGGGTACTTGCATGTATTTGATGATACTGTATAAGCCACTCCAGTATCCTTAGCCCTGGGTTACACTTACTATTTGGATAACAGTAATAGCACACAGTGGAACTGGTCACCCTTTGGGAAGGGCCTTATAGTAGCTGATAAGTAGTAGTTGGTGGCAGTGATTTCTTCTTTATAGTCTGGGCAGGAGGGGGCATAGCTGGAGAACTTTTGCCAGCCTTCCCCGGGAGTGTCTGTGTGTTTGTATATAATTCATATCTCAAAGTGTGTGTGTGTGTGTGTGCCAGCTATTTGGGCAGGGACATGAAGCACTGGTTGGACAGAGAGGGTGCTGGAGGTTTTGGCTTGACCACTCTGCTGATGTCTGTACCCTGTAGTTGTGTCAGTAGGGTATCTTATTGGGGATCTGGAGAGAAAGGGAGAAACCAGCCCCAGACAGACTGTGATCTCTGTGTGCTCTCAAGGGAAATTGTACTTTACTGGGTGTGTACTTGTTATCCTTCCCAATGTGCACGCCCATCATTGGTGCTAGTGGTGAGGATTGATGCTGCTTGATTACTGGGCCAGTCCATGGGTGTCACATATTAATTGTTTGGCAGTGGTGGAATATTCACATCAGATGTTAATTGTTCGATAGTGGTAAGTTAGCCGCATCCCATATTAATTGGCTTGTAGTGGTGTGGATAGTGAATTCCTGTAGCTTGTGTGCAATGATCACTGAAGGTGTTTTTGTATTCTAAATCAGCCACACAGTGAACATTCAGAGTTCAGATCACAGTTGTTTTATTTCTTTTGTTAGCTTAGTTAGTCAGGGAGAGGAGGCAAGCATGTCAGCAAAGGAGTATGGTAAGCTGACAAGGAGCCATTTGGCTGACATGTGCCTGGCTAAAGGACTGGTGCATGGAAACCTAACTAAAGCAGACATGATTGCAGCTTTGGTCACAGCTGCATCCGAGAATAGCAACCAGGAGGATGATAGGACTGGCCGTGGAGATGTACAGCACTCAGAGGATGGACAGCTCAACCTTTCTGCAGAGGACTTAAAAATCCATCTGGAGATAGTCTTGAGTTGGAGGCCAAGCGTTTGGAAATAAAAGCATCAGAGAGACTTGGGCATCTAGAGAGTGAGGAAAATGAGAAACTGCGGCATCTGCAAGCTGAGAAGAAGAACCAGAGGCAACATGAAAAGGAGATGTTGACTCTTCGCCAGAGTCATGGAGGTAATGGGGAAGAGAGTAACTGAACACTAGAAGCAACAAAGGTCAATGCATTTCTTCCACAGTTTACAAAGGGGGATAATTTTGATAGTTTAATACATATGTTTGAGAGGGTATGTAAACAGTATGATGTTGACCAAAGGCTCTGGCTAAACAGTTCCTGACCACTTTACTCCTTGTTAAAGCTGTAATGCTCTTGTCCAAACTGTCTGACAATGATTTCTTAAATTATAATACTGTAAAGAATTGTTTGCTAGAATTCTTTAAGCTAACACCTGAAGCTTATAGGAAAAGATTTTCTGAGCATAGACGCAAGGCAGATGAAAATGTGTGTGAATATGTTGCTGAACTAAGCACTTATTTTCATAGGTGGGTGAGTGGATGTCAGGTCACCACTTTTGAAGGGCTGGCAGACCTTTTGGTGAGGGAACAAGCCCTTAGCACTTTGCCTGAGGACATGAGGATCTGGTTAGCTGATAGACAATGTGCTACTTCAGATGAGTTTGGGAAGAAGGGAGACCATTACCTAGCAAGCAGGGCATCCCTGCACAGGAAAGGGACACCCAGTACTGCTCATGGGTCTAAAGGAACCCATGGTGGGCAACTCAGACAACCCCAACAGAATCTGCCAGTAGCCAAAACCAAGAACCAAAATACCTCAAAAGGTATAACGTTGGAAGAAAGCTCAGCGTTCTAGATGGGACTGCTGTGTCAATGTTGTTACTGCTGGCATACCAAAAGAAGACAAAATCCAAGGTCCATAAACGCTGAGATGTAGTTTATTAACACAAGTACATATAAAAACGTCGACCTAGGTTTCGTTCGTATCTCCGAACTTCTTCAGAACAATTAAAATAATGCAAGGACCTCTTAAATATAGACTTGAATTGCAATTAATACCTCAATTGTTCAATTAACTTCCCGCCAAAAAGTGTTCAACCAGCAGCATCTACTAACCCGCAAACTATCATGCCTATACAATGTAAGTTATAAATCTAAATGTACCTAAAAACAATATACATTAAACATTAAAAACTATCTATCTACCCACAATAAAATAGAACCCTATTCATCAATACCGTCCATCTCTAAGTTAAATTCCTAAGTGAACCTTAAGGGCTAAAATACATGAATGTATAAAGTATAATTATTAAGTATATAAAGTACTTGGACCTGAATAAAAAATGCATAACCACAATATATGTGAACAACAATAAACTGTACATATTAGAATGATGTATAGTCAACAAACAATGTCACAATATAATGGTATAAAGATGGTATAAAAATCGTACTAAATACAAAAACAATACAGGCTACTCATAATGTGCATTTCCACAAGGTGTGCACATTTAAAGATAAAACCAAAATCAGTAACCTTTTATATTGTGTAGCCATAGAATAGGTTTTATACTGATATATTCATTAAGTCCAGGGGACTGATGAGCGTTAAGATATATTTGCATCCTTAGTTCTAAAATATCCAAGTTAAATTTTGTAACTTTACCCCAAAGGTCAAAAGTCAAGTGTGATACACCAAAAAACTTAAAGGAATGATCTACATATTGATTTATGTGTCTAGCTAAGGCGTTAGTTGTTTTATGATTTTTGATATCCAATAAATGTTCCTTAACTCTGTCTCTTAGATGCCTACTCGTCTTGCCAACGTAAAAACTTTCACATTGTTGGCAGACGGCGATGTACACAATATTAGTGGTGTAACAGTTAATATGTTGACTAATATTTATATTCTGATTATTAACTGTCACCACTCTATCTACATTCATCATGTATCTACATGTTGAACACCTGCCACACTTAAAGTTACCCTTGGGTTTATTGGAAAAATTCTTAGGTTTGACGTTCAGGTTCTCAAAAAGTTCCTTAAATGATATATCTTTTCTATACACATGGGTTACACGCCCTTTAAAATTTTCCCCTATTGTTTTGTCTGTACTAATAAAATTCCAATTTTGTTCACTATATTTTTAATTTTAATTGCTATGTCATTGTAAGTGGTAATGTATAAAGGAATGTTATTGCAAACAAATTTCCTAATATCTACATGGTCACCAACTACACTATCAATAGGTATCACTTCACTGAAATGCAATAGGGCTTTATAAAATCCTGTATGTCTTTTGTCTAATACCTCCTTGGCGATATTATTGCAAAGATCCTTTGGGTAACCCCTATTCAAAAATAAAGTAACAATAAAATTAACTTCCCGTTCAAAGTCCACCTCCTCACTGACCATTCTAGCTGCCCTCACCATCTGACCCTTTACCACTGCCTTCTTTTGGTGGTGAGGGTGCCAACTGTCGTAGTGTAAATATGAGTTTGAGAAGGTGGACTTCCTGTGTATGTTGGAAACCAACCTATTTCTACTTCTGTCATATGTCAAGCTAATATCTAAATAACTGATACTGTCTTGACTAGTAACATGTGTAAAATTTAGGAACCATACGCTACTATTGATATATTCCAAAAAACTGTTTAGTATTACTTGGTCCCCTCTCCAAATAATAAATAGGTCGTCCAAAAACCGACCGTAGAACTGAACATATTTAAAATATTCTGAGTTAAATACGTAATTGGTTTCCCAAAATGTCAAGACAAAGTTTGCAAAATTGGGGGCACAAGCTGCCCCCATGGCTACTCCACTGATCTGTTTATAATGTGCCCCCTCAAAAAATATAAAGTTATTTTTCAAAACAACTTCCATTAACTTGACTATAACATTCACTTTATTCTGATCATATAATTTTGTGTAATATAGTTGTTCTTCCAACCACTCAAGCCCTCTGTCGTGCGGTATGACGGTAAAAGATTACACACATCCAAGATAATGAATGTGTCCCCTTTGTTGAATTCTATTGATCTAATTTTGCCTAAAAAGTCCCATGAATCCTTCAATATGTGTGGGAAAAAC
Organism: Protopterus annectens; assembly: GCF_019279795.1. Taxonomy (NCBI): domain Eukaryota; kingdom Metazoa; phylum Chordata; order Ceratodontiformes; family Protopteridae; genus Protopterus; species Protopterus annectens. Next base: position 930,003,410 of record NC_056730.1, read on the forward strand.
TTTATGCCTGGTTTTAAATGATAATCCAGGTACTGACTAATAAAGTGTGTTTTACTCCGCTTTCCGTCCACTATAGGTCTAAATTGCAAGTTGTCAAGGCCTTTATGTATTTTGGGTATTCCAAAAATCCCACTGGTAACTGGGTATTCATTCTTTAAGAACTGCCACTCCTGCTCATCTAGCTCCCCTTGAAATAGCATGTCAAATAGTGTGTTATCTATTCTACTGTACGCTATGTTAATCTCGTTCCTACTAATTTCTCTGTAGGTGTTACCCAATAGTAAGGCGTTCATGTATGAAACGTAATCGTAGTGGTCCACTATGACTATCCCACTTCCCTTATCGGGTTTCATAATTCTGATGTTTTTAACTTTTAATATACTATTCAAATTGAATTCTTCCTTGGTGGTCAAGTTCTTGTTAATACTACTAGCCTTGTTATATTCGGTAAAAGCGTTCCTGATGTCATTTTCGGTTACTTTCTCAAAAATAGCAACACCAGCAACACCATCTCAGCGTTTATGGACCTTGGATTTTGTCTTCTTTTGGTATGCCAGCAGTAACAACATTGACACAGCAGTCCCATCTAGAACGCTGAGCTTTCTTCCAACGTTATACCTTTTGAGGTATTTTGGTTCTTGGTTTTGGCTGTTTGGATATGGAGGAAGAAAGCGGTGCGCTCGAAGTGGGAGTGCTGCTTAAAGAAATGAACGAGCAGCTCAAGTTGCACACAGTATTAATTCAGAAATTGATGGCAACTTCCAACGCCAGTATGGATATCACAGCAAGTTTGGGGTTACCGCTCACACAAGCAACCCCTTTGCCGCAACCCACAGCGTCTGTCCACAACGCTAACAACAGTGGCGGTCATGATAGCAATTCCAGGGGCAACAGGGAACAAGTGGAGTTGAAACGTAGTGAATCGTGGAAAGAAAATCAGTATTTATTCAACTTTAATCTTCCTGCCCCTAAAATTACTGCTCACAGGTTGGAGGGCAATATGAGAGATTGGCTACGTATGTTTGAGGTTAAAATGTTTAAACTAAAGAGAACACAGATGGAGAACGGTTACCTACGTAAGAATATTGACTTAGGGCTTGTACCTAAAGGACTTAGATTGTGGAGATATCCCAACGGAAGTGAACACGATCCCGATATGCTTAAAGACTTGCACGAGTTATTCAACAAAACGGGGCTAGAAATAATGGAAATCATGATTGCCTATAACGACAAAAAGATTGAATTACTTTTAGTTGAGTTGGATGATCTTAACAATCTTATCAGTCAAGATCTACTCTTTGATCAATATTATACTAATTATATCAATGTAATCAAAGAAGTGGAACACAGCTGTAATGTCATTTATGACAAAAAACAAAAAAAGATCCAGAGGGACAAGAAAGTGTATGCATCGGGACTGGTTTATCCCAAATCTAAACCAGTACACTATGGCCATAACAACGGTAGATCGGAAGTCAGCACGAACCGCATGGACGAATTGGATGACATCACTTCCCCCCCACATTTGGAAGTTTACAGCGACCGACAAGAAGGTTCGGTGGAAGGTGAAGGTCCCAGAAGATCCAAGCGGATAAGAGGGCAGCATCCACATGAAGTAGAAGAGGAAGGTGAATATCTGGGGACACGACCGAGAAGGGATTTTGATCACAATAAGAGGGTCTATTTTCCACAGCCACAACAACAGCAGCAGCAAAAAAACGTGTGGGGGGCGCGCAAGTAGCCGTTGGCGTCCCTCGGGAAGAGGTTTTTGGTAAGTTCTCCAATTATCAGTTAAGCATTGACCTTGACACTATACCATCAGGGAATACGAATGATTCCTGCATGAGTGGGCATGTTGTATCTTTTATTGGTGTGACAGGGACTACATTGGATAATCCCTTGAACATTATGGGTTTAGGGGAAGATGTTCCCGTTGATGCCCTGAATGTAGTTAACAATATACAAGGCAGTTTGGATAACTGCAATAATTTTTGACTTCCGTACATAGTACGGACTTATGCAACACAGTTTGTGACTTAACTCCAACCGCCAGTGACGAGCAACGAACGTCTTTTGACATACAGGTTTCACACATACATGACTTTGTTGATTTAGACAATCATTACTTTCAACAGGTTAACAGCGGAAGCAATGACTGTGTATGTGGTTCACGTGAGCAATCACGACAAGTGAATGAGATTAATGCATTGCATGGCGAAGACTATGACAATTTTGCAATTTGTACTATTGGTAGTTCACTGGGTACTACTTGTGATGAGGGTAACAATTCATTGCTTGATGTATCAGTATACAATATAAAAGGGCATTTGTTGACAGTTGATGAAAATATGTTAAGTAATGATTGTGTTTTGAGTCCAACTGACCAAGTTTTTAATATGGTGTCTGACAATCATGTAGATTTACAAGACCATAGAATTCAACTGGACAATGAGGGGGGACGTAGTTTGTTTTGTAAGCCTAAAATTGTGATCAACAATAAAGGGGATTTTAAATTATATAACTACACAAGCCAACCCTTTGATGAAGAATGTGTGAATTTGTTTTCAAAAGGTTTTAGTTTTGTACCATGCAGGAGGGGCAATTTGGTTAACACAATTTTAGACTTTATTATTCACTCGAAAATTGAACTTGAAAATTTTATACCAAGGTAACTCGTGGGGCATTAACAACAATGGTAGCAAATTGATAAAGCCTAGTACCTACAATCCACCTATGTATGAGGGTGTTGCTATTTTTGAGAAAGTAACCGAAAATGACATCAGGAACGCTTTTACCGAATATAACAAGGCTAGTAGTATTAACAAGAACTTGACCACCAAGGAAGAATTCAATTTGAATAGTATATTAAAAGTTAAAAACATCAGAATTATGAAACCCGATAAGGGAAGTGGGATAGTCATAGTGGACCACTACGATTACGTTTCATACATGAACGCCTTACTATTGGGTAACACCTACAGAGAAATTAGTAGGAACGAGATTAACATAGCGTACAGTAGAATAGATAACACACTATTTGACATGCTATTTCAAGGGGAGCTAGATGAGCAGGAGTGGCAGTTCTTAAAGAATGAATACCCAGTTACCAGTGGGATTTTTGGAATACCCAAAATACATAAAGGCCTTGACAACTTGCAATTTAGACCTATAGTGGACGGAAAGCGGAGTAAAACACACTTTATTAGTCAGTACCTGGATTATCATTTAAAACCAGGCATAAAGTTTTTCCCACACATATTGAAGGATTCATGGGACTTTTTAGGCAAAATTAGATCAATAGAATTCAACGAAGGGGACACATTCATTACCTTGGATGTGTGTAATCTTTTTACCGTCATACCGCACGACAGAGGGCTTGAGTGGTTGGAAGAACAACTATATTACACAAAATTATATGATCAGAATAAAGTGAATGTTATAGTCAAGTTAATGGAAGTTGTTTTGAAAAATAACTTTATATTTTTTGAGGGGGCACATTATAAACAGATCAGTGGAGTAGCCATGGGGGCAGCTTGTGCCCCCAATTTTGCAAACTTTGTCTTGACATTTTGGGAAACCAATTACGTATTTAACTCAGAATATTTTAAATATGTTCAGTTCTACGGTCGGTTTTTGGACGACCTATTTATTATTTGGAGAGGGGACCAAGTAATACTAAACAGTTTTTTGGAATATATCAATAGTAGCGTATGGTTCCTAAATTTTACACATGTTACTAGTCAAGACAGTATCAGTTATTTAGATACTAGCTTGACATATGACAGAAGTAGAAATAGGTTGGTTTCCAACATACACAGGAAGTCCACCTTCTCAAACTCATATTTACACTACGACAGTTGGCACCCTCACCACCAAAAGAAGGCAGTGGTAAAGGGTCAGATGGTGAGGGCAGCTAGAATGGTCAGTGAGGAGGTGGACTTTGAACGGGAAGTTAATTTTATTGTTACTTTATTTTTGAATAGAGGTTACCCAAAGGATCTTTGCAATAATATCGCCAAGGAGGTATTAGACAAAAGACATACAGGATTTTATAAAGCCCTATTGCATTTCAGTGAAGTGATACCTATTGATAGTGTAGTTGGTGACCATGTAGATATTAGGAAATTTGTTTGCAATAACATTCCTTTATACATTACCACTTACAATGACATAGCAATTAAAATTAAAAATATAGTGAACAAAAATTGGAATTTTATTAGTACAGACAAAACAATAGGGGAAAATTTTAAAGGGCGTGTAACCCATGTGTATAGAAAAGATATATCATTTAAGGAACTTTTTGAGAACCTGAACGTCAAACCTAAGAATTTTTCCAATAAACCCAAGGGTAACTTTAAGTGTGGCAGGTGTTCAACATGTAGATACATGATGAATGTAGATAGAGTGGTGACAGTTAATAATCAGAATATAAATATTAGTCAACATATTAACTGTTACACCACTAATATTGTGTACATCGCCGTCTGCCAACAATGTGAAAGTTTTTACGTTGGCAAGATGAGTAGGCATCTAAGAGACAGAGTTAAGGAACATTTATTGGATATCAAAAATCATAAAACAACTAACGCCTTAGCTAGACACATAAATCAATATGTAGATCATTCCTTTAAGTTTTTTGGTGTATCACACTTGACTTTTGACGCACAGGGTAAAGTTACAAAATTTAACTTGGATATTTTAGAACTAAGGATGCAAATATATCTTAACGCTCATCAGTCCCCTGGACTTAATGAATATATCAGTATAAAACCTATTCTATGGCTACACAATATAAAAGGTTACTGATTTTGGTTTTATCTTTAAATGTGCACACCTTGTGGAAATGCACATTATGAGTAGCCTGTATTGTTTTTGTATTTAGTACGATTTTTATACCATCTTTATACCATTATATTGTGACATTGTTTGTTGACTATACATCATTCTAATATGTACAGTTTATTGTTGTTCACATATATTGTGGTTATGCATTTTTTATTCAGGTCCAAGTACTTTATATACTTAATAATTATACTTTATACATTCATGTATTTTAGCCCTTAAGGTTCACTTAGGAATTTAACTTAGAGATGGACGGTATTGATGAATAGGGTTCTATTTTATTGTGGGTAGATAGATAGTTTTTAATGTTTAATGTATATTGTTTTTAGGTACATTTAGATTTATAACTTACATTGTATAGGCATGATAGTTTGCGGGTTAGTAGATGCTGCTGGTTGAACACTTTTTGGCGGGAAGTTAATTGAACAATTGAGGTATTAATTGCAATTCAAGTCTATATTTAAGAGGTCCTTGCATTATTTTAATTGTTCTGAAGAAGTTCGAAGATACGAACGAAACCTAGGTCGACGTTTTTATATGTACTTGTGTTAATAAACTACATCTCAGCGTTTATGGACCTTGGATTTTGTCTTCTTTTGGTATGCCAGCAGTAACAACATTGACACAGCAGTCCCATCTAGAACGCTGAGCTTTCTTCCAACGTTATACCTTTTGAGAATCTGCCAGTAGCAGGGGAAGCCACTAGTCCAGGTACACGTCCAGGACCTAGGGTTAAATGTTTTGAATGCAACCAGTGGGGCCATGTGGCATATAGATGTATATGGAGGCAAGGTGGGGAACAAAAGGAGAGAGAGCCAGTAAGTGGGAATGAGAAAATACCAATAGTAGGTTGTCTTGAGACAACAAGGGTACCAAACTACCACAAGAGGTTATATCTTATCATAGTGAATGGCAAAGAGACCATTGCTAAGAGAGACTGAGCCTCTGACATAACCATTGTGAAGCATGCAATAGTTAGAGGAGTACTACTTGCCTGGGCAGTCTACTCCAGGCAGAGCTTTAGGAGGGACCCCATTACAAATACCTTTGGCTAGGGTTCACCTTGACTGGGAGGGTGGAAAAGGAAGCCAGCAAGTAAGTGTGTTTGTGGATATCCCTGAAGATGTCCTGATAGGGAATGATTTTGATAATACAGTACCATCTGCTCATGCAGTCAGGCTTGGAGACAAGCATGTGGGTCTGGTAGCATGGGTGAGACCCAGAGAGACCGCCCACTTGCAGCCAGGACTGGTGAGGAGGCTACTTCAGGGAGGGAGCTACCCTGTAGCACTGAGGCTGAAGGTGAGCCGCAGCTGCTTGTTGGTACCGATGGTCCCTTGGACAGACTGACCGCAAAGGTAGAGGTGGGTAGTAGCATCTAGGCTAATAGTGAGGCACCATTGTCAGAGGATACCAGACTTCCTGTAGAATGGGAGCTGGGGAGGGTTACAAAGAGAGATTTGAGACAGGCTCAACTCTCTGACCCTACATTGCAAGGCCTGAGGCAGGTAGCTAGTGAGGCACTTGATTCTCAAGGGAATAGAGAATCTCTATACTGGGAAAGGGTTAATGTATAAAGAGTGGACCCCTGAGAGAGGGCTAGAAAGTGAGAGGATATAGCAATTGGTAGTGCCTAGACCCTACTGTCTGGCACTTCTAGCCTTAGCCCATGATATTCCCTGTGCAGGTCATATGGGCATAAAACATACAAAGAGACATATTATGCAGAACTTTTATTGGCCTAGGATTTCCAGAGATGTAACAGGGCACTGCAGGACCTGTGAGCAGTGCCAAAAGATAGGCAAGGCAGGAGACAAGGTGAGAGCTCATTTGATGCCTTTGCCTGTAATTGAGGAGCCATTTCAGAGGGTAGCTATGGATATTGTGGGGCCTCTGTGTACCCCAAGTTCCACAGTGGTAGTAGATTATGCTGCAAGATACCCTGAGGCAATGGCTTTGTCCTCCATTGAGATGGAAAAGGTGGAAAATGCTTTGTTAGAGATTTTCAGCAAGGTAGGTTTCCCAAAATAAATACTGACTGACAGAGGTGCCAGTTTCATGTCAGACCTGCTGACTTGTCTGTGGAAGTACTGTGGGGTGAAGCACCTGAAGACCACCCCCTATCATCCCCAGACTAATGCCCTTGTTGAGAGCTTAAACTCTACACTCAAGTTCATGCTATGGACATTTGCAGACCAGTTTAAGAGTGAGTGGGACAAATATTTGCCCCATCTGTTTGGTTACAGAGAGATTCCCCAGGAATCCACAAGCTTTTCACCCTTTGAGTTGTATGGGCATAGGGTGAGGGGGCCTGTAGATTAAATTTGTGATGAGTGGAAAGGTGAGTTTGAATCTCACAAGGAGTCTGTTGTGGCATATGTCCTAAACCTCAGGACAAGCCTCAGGGAACTCATGGGCTTGGCCCAGGAGAACCTAGCAGAACCCCAACAGCAGAAAAAGGGCTGGTATGACAGGAATGCTTGAGCTAGAGTGTATGCTGTACGACGGCAAGTAATGGTTCTCATTCCTGTCAGATACAACAAGCTGCAGGCAGCTTGGGAGGGACCCTACAAAGTGGTAAGGAAGGTCAGTGATGTTTACTACATGGTGGAACTGCAAGGCAAGAGCACAAATTGTACTATGTTAACATGATGAAACCTTACCATGCTAGGCAGGCCCTTGTGCTGAGTATTTGTAGTGGATTGCAGGAGGAGTCTGAGGGAGATCTGGTGACTGATCTCCTCATTGAGGCTCGGACTGACACCTCAGTGGAGGGGTAGCATTGTCCCAGCAGCTATCTCCTACCCAGGTTCAAGAAATCTGAGCATTGTTACAGGAGGTTGGGGACATGTTCACTGGGAAACCAGGGTGCACCCACCTGGTGCAGCACCAAGTGGATACAGGACCTCAAAGGTCTATTAGGCAGGCCCCTTATAGGGTGCCTGACTGTGTCAAACAGACTCTGAGGGAGGAGATACAGGAAATGTTGGGACTAGGGGTAATTCAAGAGTCCCACAGTCCCTGGGCCTCCCCAGTGGTGCCGGTGCCAAAGAAGGATGGAAATTAAATAGTCAGACAGAGCCAGATGCTTACCCCATGCCTAGGACAGATGAAGCCCTAGAGCAGCTGGGTGGGGCTAAGTATCTTACTACCATTGATCTTACCAAGGGTTACTGCCAGATGCCTTTGACTTACAGTGCTAGAGAGAGAGGTCAGACCTTGTGACTCCTTTTGGCTTGTATGAGTTCACAAAGATGTCCTTTGGGATGGAAAATGCTCCAGTGACTTTCCAGAGGTTGGTAGATCATATCCTAGCAGGAATAGGAGGGTTTGCCCTTGCTTACCTAAATGATACTGCCATCTACAGCTATTCCTGGCAAGAGCACTTTCAGCATGTCAGGGAGGTGCTGGGCAGACTACAAAGGGCAGGGTTTGACCATTAAACTCAGCAAATGTTAACTGGGTATGGCAGAGATCTCCTAACTGGGACATAGAGTGGGGAGTAGCAAGATAAGGCCAGAACCTGCCAATGTGGAAGTCATTCAGGCATGGCTTGCACCTGTTACCAAAAAGCAGGTGAGGGCATTTTTAAGGACAGCAGGGTACTACAGAAAGTACGTCCCCAGTTATAGTACCATAGCTGCTCCCCTCACAGACCTGACAAGAAAAAACAGGCCAGATAAGGTAGTGTGGACCACAGCATGTGAGCAGGCATTCCAGAAGCTTAAAGAAGCTTTGGAAGGACCCCCCGTGTTAGCCAGTCCAGATTACAGCAAATAATTTGTTGTGCAGGTAGATGCTTTGAACCATGGAGTGGGGGCTGTACTTAGCCAGATTTCTTAAGAGGGAGAACAGCACCCAGTGGTGTATCTCAGCCATAGGCCCCAATCCAGGGAGGAGTGCTATGCAGCTGTAGAAAAGGAATGTCTAGCCATAGTGTGAGCAGTACAGAAACTTCAACCTTATCTGTTTGGATGGAAATTCACTGCAGTTACAGATCACAATCCCCTAACATGGTTACATCGAGCCAGCCAGCAAAATGTCAAGTTGCTAAGATGGAGCCTAGGGTTGCAAGCATATGATATGTCAGTGCATCACCACAGTGAGATTAGCAATGTCAACCCAGATAGGGTCTCAAGACAGGGAATGGGTTAAGGTATATCCAGATAGACTGAGCCCTCTCAAACATTGTTTCTCAAAGGACACTTGAAACACTAGCTTGAGTTCTCATGGGGGGGGGGTTGAATAACTGAGGGACTGCCATCCCAGCCAGATAGAATTTTATAAATAATTCTATGTCATTGTAAATATTAATATAATCCACAGGCTTGTGTAACAAATGTAAAAAAACTGTGTTGTGTGTTGAGCTTTAAAAATATAACCACAGTGCACCCTGTTGGAAGAAAGCCGATGAGCAAAGGATTTTATGACCATTTTATCTCAAGCTAGGAGACAGGATGTCTGGTATAGGAAATTCTTTCTATTGTTCTAAGACAGAGATAATTACTAGGTTTTACATGTAAAGTATCTTTTATTGCTGGGGCTTCCTGGCAGGTGCAGATTACAAAAAGAAATGATAAAATTTAAGTTCTGTGAGCTTTGGAAACTTAAGCAGAAGTGTCAAGAACGATGTAATCTGAAAGGGCTCAATAGTAATGTGTATGATCAATTTAAGACTTTCTCAGACAGAAAGATTTAGCATTTTGTATTTTGTTTTGAAGCTGACAACAACTCACCAGCACTTTGCCTTGTAAATAGAATTTAGAACATAGATTCTCTTAGAGACAGGAATATAGCCAGATTAAGTCTACCTGTTTTTTGTATTTATGTGAGACTATCCTGCAGTATTGTTTTAAAGTATTTTCCTGTGATCTCTGAACTCTCTATTAGCACTGTGTTGAATTGATGAGTATTTTCTTCTGTTTTTATTTATTATTAAATATTTTTAAACCTTTCAACTGTGGCTGTTTTGTGTAGAGATAATTTAAGCTCTTAGCGTACTTGCATGTATTTGGTGATACTGTATAAGCCACTCCAGTAGCTTTAGCTTTGGGTTACACGTACTATTTGGATAAGAGTAATAGCACACAGTAGAACTGGTCACTCTTTGGGAAGGGCCCTTATAGTAGCTGATAAGTAGTGGTTGGTGGCAGTGATTTCTACCTTATAGTCTGGGCAGGAGGGGGCATAGCTGGAGAACCTGTGCCAGCCTTCCCCAGGAGTGTCTATGTGTTGGTATATAATTCATATCTCAAAGTGTGTGTGTCAGATACTTGGGCAGGGGCACAAAGCACTGGTTGGACAGAGAGGGTGCTGGAGGTTTTGGCTTGACCACTCGGCTGAGATCTGTACCCTATAGTTGTGCCAGTGGGGGAGTCTTATTGGGGATCTAGAGAGAAAGGGAGAAACCAGCCCAAGGTTGACTGATCTCTGTGTGCTCTTAAGGGAAATTGTACTTTATGGTGTGTGTACTTGTTATCCTTCCCATTAACTCTGTACTTTGAATTACATGTAAACTAGAATTTATTACATTCTGACCATTTGTAGTTGAAATTATACTACAATTTAACCCTCTATCTTGAATTACATGTGCTGTAACATTTACGCTGATGTCTGAAGTCTATAAATAAGAATTACTGACAGAAGCTGACTCATTCTGCAAATCATGAGATAGTGTGTCTGTTGCAGTGTGCTTCTTTGATATAACCCTTTTGCTTCTGGAAAGGTGTAACATTTCTGAACCAATAAACTTTTAACTTTAAATTAATATTTCTGGAACACAGTTTTTTTAGAATGTTTTACCCAATTTTTAACTTTAAACCAAACATTTACTGGTGTCTTAACTGTAGAAGTGTTATTCGACATGTTTATACAAATGTTATGCAACTGACTTTTATTATGTGTTTAAACTTTTCTGAGCTTTTTTAGTTAAAAAGTGCATACAAACCCTTAAGTAACTTTGACTCTGGAAGAACATGTCCTATTGTCTGTAGCTTTTTCAACTTTTTCTTCCTTATTGGTTGTGTGATGTCACACCGGAAACTTGAAAGTTAGTGGAGATGAAGTACGTTGCTGTTAACTGGATAATGTCTTTTTGTGTTTTGAAGGAACACTGCTGAAGGATGTAGATTTTCTGAAATAGTCCTAGTCTGTTTAAATTCTTTTAGTCTTTTCATGAAGTAGCATTTAATTACTGGTGCTCTTCAATCTGTCTAATAGCTGAAGTTACTGTATGTATAGGTATGTCATCTGCTCTGGCTGTTTTTTGTATGAAGTTTACATCTGGAATATTAATGGTGTCTTACCAAAAGGTCTGCTTTGTAAAGAGTAACTGTAGTTCTGTCAGCTGTGGCCTTATTTGTTATGGAGTTCACAGTCTCCCATCTGGAAAAACACTCGTGTGTTACCAGAAAGGCCTGTTATGAAACACTTCTGCTGTACTTACTGGTGGACTGGAAAGAAGTGTCACTGTAAAGATAGTTGTTTCTTTTGAAGTTTTAAAGAAGTGATCCGAATGAATGCTGGTACATGTAGTCAGACTGTTGACAAGGTTGTTTTGAATGAAACCCTGCTCTTCTGTAGACTGCTCTGTAGAACACAAGTAGTCTGACTGCTGATGAAAGGTTGCTCTGGGGTTTGGGTACTTTAACTGTTGTCCCCCTATTGGATGGTAGGCTCACCATTGAAAGAATTGATAAGACTGTATTATATTGGAATTAAGTGGAACCAACTGAAATGAGACAGGAATGAAAGTCTTTATCTACTAATTACCCAAACTTGTGCTGAACAGGTGCCAGTATTTCCTTTATGGGCCAAGTCTTTTTGTACTTTCTCAATAAAGTCTGCAAACACTGTAGTTCAGTTAGTAATGTTTTATTAGATGTTAACAATATCTGAATATTGTTTTCAATAACAGTGCTGATAATAGCAGTCTGTAGAAATTCTAGAATGCTGGATAACTATAACAGTGCTGATAAATATATACAAAGTTTCTGCATGTATATTCTGATTCTCCTGAAAAATGTCATCTGAAACGGTCTTTTCCTCCTGAATAGTATGGATATCTGACCTGACTTCTGTACTCAGGCTTGAGTGTCTGTACTGTAAAAGACCCTTTTACGCATTAGTCCAAAAGCTAACTTACTGACGTCCCTGACCATGTCTGAAGTATATCCTAATAATAAAACCCTGTAATGTTTTACATGCCTCTTTAGCCTTGGTTTCCAAGCCTTGTCTTGCATGTCCCTTACAGTCTATTCTTTATCTAGCATTGCATTGCAAGTACACATATATTTCCCTTGAGAAAGGAACATTCTATATTTCTGCATATCTCATGCTTAGCGAGCAAGATTATATTTTCCTTTGTAATGAACTGTCTTTCCCTGAAACTGAATGCATACATGAAAACACAACTCTAACTCTATAGAATACCCTCAGTCTAATATATATATATATATGTGTGTGTGTGTGTGTGTGTGTGTGTGTGTGTGTGTATATAAATATATATATATATAAATATATATACACACACACACACACACATACATATACATGTATACGCACATAGTGGATATAAAAAGTGTACACACCTCTGTTAAAATGCCATTCTTTTGTGATCTAAAAAATGAGACCACAATAAATCATTTCAAAACTGTTCCCACCTTTAATGTGACCTATAGCCTGTACAATTCAATTGAAAAACAAATTTGTTAGGGGAAAAAAAATAAAAAATAAAAAAGTACAATAAACTGGTTGCATAAGTGTGCACACCCTTAAATTAATACTTTATTGAAGCACCTTTTGATTTAATTACAGCATTCAGTCTTCTTGGGTACATACCTGCCATCAATTAAAGAGATTTTGATTAACCCCAAATAAAGTTCAGCTGTCCTAGTAGGATTTTCCTGACATTTACTCAGTTGCCTGCTACACCAAAAGCCATGGTTCGCAGAGAGCTTGCAAAACATCAATTGTTGAAAGGTATCAGTCAGGAGAAGAGTACAAAAAAATTTTCACAGCATTGGATATACCTTGGAACACAGTGAAGACAGTCATCAAAAAGTGGAGAAAATATGATGCAACAGTGATGTTGCAAAGAAGTGGGCATCCCTCCAAAACTGATGAAAACACAAGATGAAAACTGGTCAGGGAGGCTGCTAAGAGACCTACAGCAACATTGAAGGAGCTGCAGGAATGTCTGGCAAGTACTGGTTGTGTACTACATGTGACTAAAGTCTCACGTATTCTCCATATGTCTGGACTAAGGGTTAGGGTTGCAAGACGTAAGCCTTTTCTTACACAGAAAAAATCCAAGTCTGGCTAAAATATGCAAAACAATACATCAAGTCTCCCAAAAGCATGTGGGAAAATGTATTATGGTCTGATGAGACCAAGGTTGAACTTTATGTCCACAATTCCAAAAGGTACATTTGGTGCAAAACCAACACTTCGCATCACCAAAAGAACACCATCCCCACAGTGATGTATGGTGGTGGCAGTATCATGCTTTGGGGTTGCTTTTCTTCAGCTGGAACTGGGGCTTTAGTCAAGTTGGAGAGAATTGTGAACAGTTCCAAATACCAGTCACTTTTGGCCCAAAACGTTCAGGTGTCTGCTAGAAGGCTAAAGATGAAAAGGAATTTCACCTTTCAACACGACAATGACACTAAGCATACATATAAATCAACAAAAGAATGGCTTCACCAGAAGAAAATTAAAGTTTTGGAATGGCCCATCCCTAACTCCAATAGAAAAACTGTGGGGTGACCTGAAGAGGGCTGTGCACAAGAGATGCCCTCGCAATCTGATAGATTCGGAGTGCTTTTGCAAGGAAGAGTGGGCAAATATTGCCAAGTCAAGATGTGCTATGCTGATAGACCCCATACCCAAAAAGATTGAATGCTGTAATTAAATCAAAAGGTGCTTGAACAAAGTATTAGTTTAAGGGTGTGCACACTTATGGAACCAGCTTATTGTACATTTTTTTATTTTTCCCCTTAACAGATTTGTTTGTTTTTCAATTGACTTGTACAAGTTATAGTTCACATTAAAGCTGGGAAAAGTTTTGAAATGATTTATTGTGGTCTCATTTTTATATCACAAAAACACGGCATTTTAACAGGGGTGTTTACACTTTTTATATCCACTGTGTGTGTGTGTATATGTGTATATGTGTATGTATGTATATGTATGTGTATATATATATATATATATATATATATATATATATATATATATAGAGAGAGAGGTGTGTATATATATATATATATATATATATATATATATATATATATATATATATATATATATATATATATATGTGTGTGTGTATGTATATATATCTATAGATAGATGTATCCATTATTGGGAAATTTTCTCTTTCATGCTGCATTATGTTTCCATAGTTACGGAAAGGTGCCATTGACGTTAAATTATAGTTACGTTATCAGACCTAAGGACACCTTTACTGCCACAGTTGATAACCAGAGGGGTACTTGCCATGTGATAATAGTTTGTTATTATTTACAGAATTGTTTTTTGACTAAAGTAAATGCTGCCTGATATTCCATGCAGGTGCGACACAGAGGAAATGTAATATGAAGTTTCAAGAGCATGTCAGAGGTATAAAGAACAGAAAGAAAGTAAATTAACTTATGACAATCATCATACTTGTCACTGCTACAGTAGCCTTAACTGTATATGGGGTTACATCCTGCACAGGATATAACTGCCTGCCAGCTTCCAGAGCCTCACGGGCACATTCCATGCTCATATACCATTAGTCAGGTTGAGCTGAGCTGAAGAAAAAGAGTGGTTTGGGCATCAAACCCTTCAGAGCTTTCCTGCCACTGAGGAGCACTCTTCTTGCAGGCTTTCAAGGACTGATGGTTGGCTAAAGCTTTCCATTGCTGTGCAGATAAGTTTCCTGCAGGGGAAAAAAAATACAGTTTTTAATTTTATGGTTAAAAGCAAACGTTTTCTGTAACATCAATCATTGTTATGGTGGGAAAAGTATTTTTATAGATTGTTACATGACTTTTAAGTAACTTTTAAACAGGAATTTTTTTTGGGGGGGGGGGGGGGTGTTAAAACTAATTAAAGTTTTTTTCCTTGGTAAAAGTTCTGTTTTTTTTTTGTTTTGTTTTTTGTGGGGGGGGGGGGGGGCTGGTGTATTAAACTGCATTTGGCTGTGATGTTTTGGTAGAAAACGTGGCATCTGATATTGGTAATCCTCGTTCATTCCTTATGTGTGGGTATTGGTTCCGACCTCGGAACCGAGCCGGCTATCTTCCAAGTTCGCGTCGGCTACAATCTCTCGAGCTAAAACTCTTACCCAGAATTCCTCTCTCCCTGTTACCTCAGATTTTGTTTGCTGCATCGCCATTCAGTCATGTCAACCTACTTCTCTTGAGCCAAGTAAAATATTTTTCTTCATACTAAATTCTAAAACCGCCTTTTCTCACAGAAAAGTAATTAGTTTTCTCTTACCTTATCGCATTTAGCGACTATCCTTTCTTGAATCCTTTCTATTTCTTTCCTTCTTACCTTCGGGTAATTCTTGTACCATTACTGGTATTTTTTTTTGGGTTTCCTTGTTTCTTTCTATCACGGCAGATAAAAAAGGTAGTCCAGGATTTAAAAGATGTTTAGATTGTGGCCTTAAATTACCTACTTCAGATGCACATTCCCTGTGTGTCTGTTGCTTGGGTGTGCCTCATTTAACAGTTGACCCACCCTGTGGGATTTGTAAGAATTTCTCTAACAGGATGTTGATTGAGGGAAAAAAATAAATTAATATTGAAGGGGCTACTTAAATCTCCCTTTTCAGAGGTTATTTCTGGGTCGGAGGCTTCAACCCCTCCAAGATCCCATAAGAAAGAGTGATGAACATATAAAGGCCAGGTCTCTTCCTTTGTCCCCGGCTGGAGACCCCCAGGAACCGGGACCCAAGACAGCTAAGCTTTCCAGTTCAGATTCGACTTCTTCGGCTCCAGCGCTTTCGGTACCTAGACCTTTGGCACCGAGGCCATTGGTGCCATCTGTGACTTCGGCACCTACTAGCGTGCCCTCTCCTCTATCAGTACCTAGGGGCTCCTCTGTTCAGACCTCTTTACCGGCACCGATTGCCCAGTCGATGCAGACTGTCACGACAACGATGGATTTTTCGATGTCCATTGCCTGTTCAGCTCCGACAACTTACCTAATACTGACTACCCTCCCAGCACCGACTTTTTTGGTTCCAGCCTTAGTGCCGACGGCTACTTTGGTACCGACTTATCGTCTGTGCAGACCATGACTTCAGCACTGATGATTTCCTCAGTGCAGACACCTGTAGTTCAGTCCTTTACAGCCCGTTGTTTTCAGTGCAGACCTCCGAGCTTGCCCCGTCTTTGAATAGACCCTGACCCCCCCCCAAGCCGTGTCCGCGAAATCCACTAAAAGCCTCTCTGAACACGACGTCTTGCGTCTTGTGGATCAAGTGCTTTTGGCCAGAGATATTCCGCCCCTCAGGACCTATCCTTCCTCGGGAGGTGATCACCCTTTACTAAAGACCCCTACTTATTCTCCTCTTTCATTGCCTTTGAAGCCCCTTGATATAGCACAGTCTTATGGTCCTTACTAAGGAGCCACAGTTGCCTTTGTGGCAGGAGAGTTTCGATATGACCCAGGTTGTCAGCTGTGGCGTACGTAATTTGGTTTTTCACTGCCATCCAGGGACTCCGAGTCGGCAGGCTAAGCCACTTAGGAGAGGGGTGACCCCTGCCCTGGACACTCACCCCTCTTCAGGTGGACCGGCCTTCCAGCTAATGGAGAAGGCTCTGACGTCAGTTGGCGATCCTGTGCTATCACTCTCCCCGCCCTCCTCTGGACTGAAATGTACACAATTCGCTCCTAATGGACACCTGGCGCAAGGGCCTCAGGATATACTCCCACAGGAGGCCCCTTTTGCGCAGTCTTCCCCAGCTTCTCCCTCTGAGGAAGTTCATCAAAAGAGCTTGTGCAAGAGGAAGCACATGGACTCCACAGAGGAGTCCCTTACTGAAGACACAAACTTTGATGATGGGAAAGGGTCCCCTCGCTCACCCTCTGAGGTATCCTTTGGTGATATTCTTGAAATTCTTAAACAGAGAGGTGACTGGCAGCCCTCCAACCCGACCACTGAAGAGTCTGTGTTCCTGCAGGCCTTTCGCGCCCAGCCCACTACCTCCTGGGTTACTCCACCTGCCAACAAACTGGTCTGGCTCATCGTGCAGCGTTCGTGGAAGGCTTCTGACACCGTTGAGGCCATTCCCCGGAGGCCAGATAAAATTTTGTCCCCTCCTGTTACTGACCCCCATTGGTCCAAAGGTCTTCCTGTAGATGCTTTGGTGGTGGCGGATGCAACTTTAAAGGACCTGGCGGAAGAAGAAAGCCAGACTGTCCATCCGCCCAACAGAGTGTCCCGGGCTCTGGACAGAATAGGGAAGCATACTTTTGCATCAGCGACCTTTGCAATCAGGTCCCTGAACTATATGGCACACTTTTACCAGGCTTCAAAGAGATTTAATTTTTGAGCTCTCTGAAACTTTGGCTGGTGCTGTGTCCGATGAGGTATGTGACAAAGTGGCCTCTCAGCTAGCCACCATTGAATCGATATCTAACTCCTCCATGTGCCTGATATCTCACACATCAGAAGGAGCAGCTAGAGCGACGAGTTCAGGCATTGTTCTGAGATGGCACGCCTGGATGCGCTTGTGTAATTTCTCGGAACCCTTCAAGGCTTCCTTTCTCAACGCTCCCATCGAAGCCTCTTCTTTGTTTGGACCCAAGGTTAAAAGCACACTGGCCAGATGTGAACAGGACGGTAAGACCCTTTCTGCTGTGGGTGTCCGTTATTCTTCCCCTCAACGGGCTTTCTCCAGTGACCAGAAGAGTGAGAAGATATGGTACAGAAAGTCTCGGGGTCCGTTCCGTGACACACAGGCCAAGTTCTCCCCTAGAGGCAGAGGAGGAAACTCACAGGGAAGATGCCCCTTTCGGGGCAGAGGGGGTCTACGTAACCAGGGTTCCAGGGAATCTTTCCCTGGCCAATCCTACCAGCGCTCCTGAAGAGTGGCCCAACTGCTTTCCTCTAGAAGTGGTTGGGGGTCGTTTCTCTTAGTACCCTTCTGCCTGGCTAACCATCACCACAGATTCTTTGGTACAAAGGGTAATAACCAGAGGTTATCATATTCCCTTCAGTCTTTGTCCTGCTCCCCCAACAAACTTACTAGATGTTCCACCCAGTCAAAGGGAAGAAGCAGCATTAGAGATATCAAAACTGCTAAGAAAGAGTCATCCAAATTGTCCCTCCAGACCAGATAGGATCCGGATTCTACTCAAGACTATTTTGCAGTGACTCTAATGATAATGGACATCAGTTGGGTATAACCGCCCTGTGTTTCTTATGCTTAGTCAAACACTCTGCTTATGCTGTGCTGACGAGGTCATAACAAGGCCAAAATATGCATATCCACAGCTAGTGGGGTTTGGTTTATTGGCTTGCAGTTGTCCATTAAAACAAAACAAGTCATGGGCATTCAGAATCTCCAATTAGCTGAAACACCTGATGTTCATAAGGGTCATTTGCATATATCCCATGTGTCTCTGATACAAGAGGCTTGGGAGGTCACTCAGTGAAAGTTCTAGCTTTGCTTGAGTTTTCATTTTGTTTTTACTGATTGGTTTTTCAGTGACCTTCTCACTTATTGTTTTAGCCTGGTGTAGACCCTACAATCATCATGGACAGGGTGTTAAGACTGTTGGAGTGCCCTTGATGGGTAAGGGAGAACCACTTTTGTCAGTTCTGGGAGCAGGAGCAGAGAATACTGCTCTGTCTAGCCAGACTGGATTGCCCATTCCTAGGGAGGTTTTTGCCTGTCAAAAGTGGGTTTTCTTCAGAAAATCCTGTCAACAAGAAACAAAAAGTCAGACATATGTTTCTCCTGTCTCATTTGCTTTGGACAGGAGTGATTTATTGGTCTTTGCTCACCTGCTGTTTCTGGCAAGATAAAAAATTGATCCTTTAATTTCTGAAGAAGTTCAAGGCTCTGAACTACAGAATGATTGTGAAGAGGTAACTTCTACTTTTTCTCCTCAAGTTTCGGATTCAGATTCTGAGGATAATACAGCTTTTGCCACTCTCTTTGCCAGATTGTCTTTTTCTGAACTATTTCCAGACTGAGTCAGTTGTTTCAATGGGAACATAATGACATTTTGCTCTCTCTAAAGAAATATGATTTGCTGTGGCTGGAATTTCCTGAACATTTCTTCCTGTCCTTTCATCATTAGAGGATCTAATTGTTGCAGACTATAGCTTGGCTGGCAGCCAGCCTGCTGCACCCAATAAAGCAGATGGATTGTATAAAGTTATTTACTTTTGTAAGGTTTTATATTCTAAATGTAGTTCAGACACAGCAATGATTTTTCTGGTAAACTCAACTGCTGCTAAGTATCTCATTGATCCCAATCCCTCCCTTTCTGACAAGGGAAAGCATTTGATTATATATATATATATATATATATATATATATATATATATATATATATATATATATATATATTCTAAATGTAGATCAGACACAGCAATGATTTTTCTGGTAAACTCAACTGCTGCTAAGTATCTCATTGATCCCAATCCCTCCCTTTCTGACAAGGGAAAGCATTTGATAAAAAAAAATATATATATATATATATATATATATATATATATATACATATATATGTATATTTATATATATATATACACACACATATATATATATATATATATACATATATACACACATATATATATACATATATATATATATATATATATATATATATATGTGTGTGTGTGTGAGAAGAAAGTGTATTTGTCTGTAACACTTATTTTTAGAATTCCTACTTGTCAAGCTAATATATTAAAAGTTTATGCTTGACTCTTTTGAGAACATGAAGAACATTATAGTGTTTCCCTCGTTTGAGGAAAAAATAGTATAGATTAATCTTATTGCTTTTCTGTCTCATGTGGTTACCCACTGTTTCAAATGTCCTTATTAGTCTGGTTATGCCACTTCCAGGACTGCTGCGACTTAGAACCATTATGAGGATGTTTGCTTGCTTGCATACGCAAAACCTTCCTGAGGATGTTAAAGCTGAAATTTTGAATTCTTCCTTAATCCAAGTCTACCTCTCTATCTGTTGCAGAGATCCTTAAGAAGTGCAGTGAGAGATGCTAGTTGATTCATGGGATTTCTCAGGTTTTTCAGCCTTCCTCCTCCAAGTTTGTAAAGGGGTTTAATGCAACCTCTGTAACCCTTTACAAAAATCAAAATAAGCTGAAGCGGCAAGCTTCCAGCATGGTAAAAGCAGAGACAGAGTGAAAAAAGGAGGTATTCACAGAATAAAGGATGGTTTAACAAGTCTGAATTACTATCTTCAAAATCCTTTCCCCATTTTAACCCTGGCAGTCCTTTAATCCTTCCCAAAAATCTGAACCTCTATTTCTGTCTTTGGCAACAGATTGTCTCATATCAGTGGATTCTGAAAGTGACTAATTGCAGATAGAGATGGTAGTGGGAATCTCTCCCTTTCCTTTCCAAGGGATTCCATCCCCCTCGTCCATCATGTCACCCTCCTTTCTGTCCTGTTATTCAGCAGCTGCTGATTCTGGGAGTGATGGAAGTGGTTCCCCAGTTAGGAAAAAGTTTTTTTTAAGAATGCTTCTGGTATCAAACAAAGAAGATTCATGGACAACAGCTCTGGATCTTTCTTTTCTAACCCAGTTTTTGATGGTGCCAAAGTTCAAAATGTTATGTCTTCACAACTTCCTTCCTCTCATTCCCAATTTTAAATTTCTAGTGACCTTAGATTTAAAAGACTCATATCATCATATTCCTGTAGCTACAGATTTTACGTTTCTTAAGGGTTTCTGTGTCTGGGCCACACTTTCAATTTATTTATTTGTTTATTTATATTTCTTTACTGGGATAGTGCATTGATTAATACTGTCCAATTTCAGACTCAGCACGGGTGAAGTACAAAACATTTCACAAACAAAAAATACAGAAATGTAAACAATAATAAGTGTTGATTTACTTAATGTTGATGGGGAGAGCTTGCGAAAGAGGAGGCACCTTATGGACTGTCCATTGCTCCAAAGGTATTTACAAATTGTCTAGCTCCAGTGATAGCCTACAACAGGCTGAGAGGTGTATTACAATTTTTTCATATAAAGATGACTTGTTTATCTTTGCGGAGTATTTTTCTAAGTATCAGGAATCTCACTTGGGAGACAACTGTCTTACAGCAGACTAAGATTCCAGGAAAACGTGTAAAAATCTTGTTTTACTTCTCACAGGACTGTTTTCCTTTGGTGTCTCCTAGATACCTTGGTTTAAAGCGCTTTTCTCGTATAGGAAACAGCAGTTTTTTTGTTTATTTATTTATTTTACATTTGATACCGGGAAAGTCCAACTGGATAAGTGCCCATTTTCAGCAGAGGCCCAAGGAGAAACGCTCCAAAGTATTAAAAAAGCATTTTAAGAACAATAATTTTATAATCTTCAAAAATAATATAAAAAGTCCACTGTTGAATTCAGCAATAGGATTCCTAGGGGTCTGAATTTAGAGGTCAGTATTAAGTAAATTTAAATTAAATAAATTATTTTAGTGTATGTTGTAAATTTAGTATATATGTATGTATTTATTGTATTCATTTGAATGTTGTTAGTGATTTTGTATTATGGTTATGTACTTTGTACTAGGCACTTTAAGAATGTTAATTGGGAGTTCATTATAAATTGTAATTGTGTAGGAGTTCACCTTGTATAAATAATGAACTTGTGAATAGTATTGTATCCTTGAAGGTGAAAGGCTCAGGTACCAGATGCATTGGTGGCATTATCAAAGCTCTTTGAAATTGTTGGTGCTCTGCATTTATGTGTTTTTTGGCATTGTATTCGAGTGGTGTGCTTAAGAAATGCTCTCATCTCTCTCTCAATCATCAATAGACCCAGGACCGTTAGAAGTGTTTACAGATAATTCCATAGTGGTCTGGTGCATAAAAAAGCAGGGGGAAAGAGATCCAAGTCTCTTTGCAGACTAGCCATGGTAGTCGGGATACAGTTTTCAGCAAAATGTCACTCTGCAGGCATCTTGCATGCTATCATAGCAACTTTTGTGAGCAGGACCAAGACAGACACTTATGAACTGAAACTGAATCGAGTGTCACCAGGGGTTGATCCAGTTGTGGAGAATTCCTCAAGTAGAGCACTTTGCCTCCAATTACAACAGTTGGCAAAGTTCTGTTACAGAACTCTATGCATGAAGGCCTGGAAAACAGACTTTTTTTTTTCATCTTTTCCTCAGACAGGAATGTTTCTTTTATGCTCCTCTACCCTTTCCACTAATATCCAGAGTCATTCTGAAGATTCAGAAGGACTTTCCAAAGGTAATAGATACCCTTCTAGCCCAGGCAACAGTGGATATCCCTTCTGTTTGAAATGGCCAAGGGCAATTAATGCAGACTTACTCACAAAACTGAAACTACTCACAAAAGGCAAAGGATGCTTGTTAAATCCCAACTCCATACAACTGCCACTAATTGCTGGGTGATAGAATCTTGATACGTTTTAGGCACCTCTTTTCTAAAGACGCACAGAAGGTATTAAAGGAGGCAAGAAAACCTGCTACTAGATCATGTATTGGAAAATGGAAAATATATTCTAGCTGGCAGCAAGAGAAGAACCAGAACCCGTTCTCTGGTTCTTCATTATTTGTGTGATTTACTCTCCTGTGATCTGTCTTACTCCTCCATCAAGGTTCATTTGTCAGCCATGTCAGCCCAAGGATCCCCCACTTTCAATGCGATCTCATGGTTTTGAAAGGGGTGTTACATACAAAGTCTCCTAGGAAACAATTGGCTTCTGTTTGGGATCTTAATGTACTGGAAGAATTAACTATTGCCCCATTTGAACCAGCTCATCAGACTTCAGGTTCCTAACAAGGGAAATAGTGTTACTTCTGCAGGAAAAGTATCCGAGTTGCAAGCTCTTTTGGTAGAGCAAATTTATCTGTTTCCACAAAAACAGGGTTTCCTTAAGAAGTAATCCTTCATTTATGCCTAAATTTGTATCTGAGTTTACTTTGAGCAAAGCTTCCCTCTCCCAGTCTTCTTTCCAGGACCTAAAAATGAGGGAGAATGTGGATACTCCATACCTTGGATGTCCACAGACAGCTCGGGTACTATCTTGACAGAACTGAATCTCTTAGGAACTCTGCTCATTTATTTCTCGTGAAGGTAAGAAAAATAGTCAGTGTATGTCAAATCAGACTGTTTCTAAATGGTAGTCTTGTGCTATTATCTTTTGTTGTACCCATCATAACAAGGCAATTCCAGCCAGGGCCAATGCTTTTTCCACCAGGGCCCTGTGTTCTTTTTTTGGAAAGGTTGGATTCTAGATTTTAGAAAAGCAGTGCAGGCTAGATTCCTCCTCTAAGTTTAGGATAGGCTTTGCTAGAACTGCAGCAGTGATCAGTAGGACAAACATATTAAACTTACAATAAACTTACCATAATAGCAGGTGTTTGAATGATCAGAGCTGCAGTAGCCATGTCTTCCAACCACCACCCTTATTTTTGTATGTTTTTGCTGTAAGGGTGAGGAGTTCTTATATGTTCATTGGTGGTTACTAGGCTAGTAGCCCTAGAGCTTACAAGCCTAGCTATGTAAATCCCAAATTATCCCAGTTGCCCTTATTATGTGGACATACTTTGCAGAGTTAGTCTGTGGTCAACACTGACTCCTCCTGTCTATGAGTGACATGGTACTACCCCCAGGGTGAATCTGCGGTCTCCCATCCATTTGTCCATGTTGCATTTGAATAGGGTCAGTGAGGAGCTCTGCTTCATGTGAATTGGAAGGTTGTTCCAGAGGAGCAGCAGTCTCTGGGAAACATATTTGTCTCTCCAGCATGTTCTGTTTATGTCACAAGCTAGGTTTAGAACCCTAGAGCGAGTGACTCCTGTGCCATTAGATTTGCGGATGTGAAGCATAACCATCAGGGCAGGGTCGGAGATTGCCCTGTAGGCCAGGCACAAGTCTTCTCTCAGCAGCCTAGAAGACACAGAGTACAGTGACAGAGCATTTAGTCTATCTACGCATTTCAAGGTTTAGAGGCTGTATATTTTCTTGGTGAGGGAGCCTCGGTGGTCACTCCAGCTGCTGCAGATGTCTGTCTGAAGAGGGTCAAGTACAGTGGAGCCATAAAATTCATAGACCTGGATGCTATGCCCTTACTTATGAGGTGCACAACGTAGAATGCTTTCTTTACTACAGTGGAAACTTGGTGGTCGAAGTTCAGATTGCTATCTACCTGTGTTCCTAGGTCTTGAATCACTGGGTTTCATCTCAAGGGGATGTTGCCAAAGGGTATAATAATGCACTTTTTTGCTTTAATTTTTAAACGGTGGCTTTGGCACCAATCATTTGTCTGTGTTAGCCCTTCTTGTAGTATGTTGACATTGTTGGGAGACTCAAAGATTCCTCCCAATTTGCAATAATCAGTGAACTTAGTAAGCCAAAGGCCATCTAATTTATCCTGAATTTCCAAGAAGTAGGTTCCAAACAGTAAAAAGCCCAGTACAGAGCCTTGTGGTATGCGACCGGTGATGGGTCTTCTGTTAGAAGTGGAGTCACCAACTTTTGACAGTATGTGCTCTGTCAGTAAGCCAGTTGGCTACCCATCTAGTGATGTAAGGGTTAATCCTCATTATTTTTTTTTTAATTTCTCTAAATCTTTTGGGTTTCTAATACCATGACAGGAATGGACCCCATTCCTAAGACAAAATATGATTAAAGTTCATGAAATTAGTATTGTTTCAGTCTTTGATGTCAGCCAAAAGTGCTCTTCGCAGCACCCACAATGTGCCCAGTAATGACTCCTCCTGCAATTCGTATGGACTTACATAGGTTCATAGGTGTGTACTAGGCTAATGGCCCTGGGGCCTTTACAGGCCTAGCCCATAGAAGTGCACTGGGCATTGTGCTGCCTCTCGTTAGTTCCCAGTGCCTTTATCAAGTAGAGCCACTGGAGTGATCCCCAGGGTGAACATTCTATTTCCCATCCACTCATCAAGATTTCTCTTGAAGAGGGCTAGTGAGGTACTCTGCTTGACATGTATGGGAAGTCTATTCCAGAGCATAGGCAGTCTCTGGGTTATGAACCTGTCCCTCCAGCATGTTCTGTTGATTGTGGTAATGAGGATGAGGTCTCTGGAGCATGTGGTGCGGAGGGACTGGGATTTCTTTAGATGTAGCATTTCTGACAGAGCTGGGTCAGACATGGCTTTGTAAGTCAAGCAGACATTGCCTCTTAGTAGACCATATGAGACAGAGAATAGCTGGAGTTTTTTTGAGTCTGTCCATGTAAGACTTGTTTAAGGCCTAGGATCCTCTTCGTGAGGTACTTTTGTGGCCTCTTCAGCTTTTGCTGGTGTCTAGTGAGGTATATGCTAAATGGGGCATTATACTGTGATTGGTCTAATGAGGGAAGAGTAGATAGAAATGATCTCTTTCTTCTTGGGTGCCAAATCCTTGGTAATGAGATGTGCCACATAGGACTTTCTGACCACAGTGGCAATGTGGTGGTCGAAGGAGAGGTTGTTGTCAACCTGTGTCCCCAGATCTCTCATAACTCAGTTTTCAGTTGGCTCCCATCGATGCGGTAATTAGTGGGAACTGAGATTTTCCTAAAGGGGATGACGACACATTTTTGGCATTAAGCATAAGGCCATGGTTTCGACACCAGTCATTGGTCTCAGTGAGGCCTTTCTGTAGGATGTCTGCATCATTTGGAGAGTTAATAATGGCTCCCAGCTTGCAGTCGTCTGCGAATTTTGTCAGCCAGACTCCCTCCGTGTTGGCTTGGACTTCTGAGAAGTAGATGTCAAACAGGAGAAGACCCAGGACTGATCCCTGTGGGACTTCACTCGTGACTGGTCGGCAGTCCGACTTGGAGTCTGTGTGTTCTGTCTGTGAACCAGTTTGCAACCCACCTAACGATATAGGAGTTAATGCCTAGTTTGGTAAGGTTATCAATAATTCCTGAGTGAGGAATGGTATCAAAGGCCTTGGCCAGATCAAGGTAGGCTATATGAACTGCCTTACCTTCATCCACCGCTCTGGTAACTGACTCAGAGAAGTCAAACCAGGTTGAGCAGGCATGATCTGCCTTTCACAAAATCAAATTGCTTGGGATCTAGAGTTTGGAGATTCCCTATATCCTTGTTAATTAGGTCCATGATGATCCGCTCCATAGCCTTGCATATCAGGCTAATCGGGCGATAATTTCCAGTGTCTGTAGTCACTCCTCCTTTATGGAGAGGGAAGACTGTAACAGTGCTCCATTTGGTAGGGACAAAGCCTGAGATGAGGCTGTGAGTGAACAGAGCACACAGATGCGGTGCCGGTTCACTTTGTAATTCATGTAGAACACAGCCAGGGATATTGTTGGGTCCCATGGAAGCTGTATTCTTGGCCTTAGACACTGCAGCTTTAACGTGTACTGCAGTAATACAGGTGCCTGGCATTCTTCCGGTATTGAGATTGTTCCTTTTGGGGGGGTAAAGTCCTTTTGGGGGGGTAAAGTTAGCACTGAATCTGTCAGCCAGTATGTTGGCAGTATCTGTTGGCTCAGTATAGGAGATACCGTTGTGGAGTAACTCAGAGCAAATCTTAGTATTGCCATGGAGATTCTTGATACAACTAAAGAAAGCTTTGTGGTTATTTTTAGTGTCTGCCGTAATTCTGCCTTCATAGCTGGCTTTGGAGGTTTTGATGAGGGATCTCAAATTTTTGTTGAAGCTAATAAGGGAATTTTTCCAGTCTTGGGACTTCACCTTTTTCTGCAACAGTTTCTTCCTTGTGTTGTAGAGTTTATTAATGGGAGGGGACCACCAGACTGGCTTCTTTGTTTTGGAGGAGAGCATCTTGGTTCTGTTGGGAATGGGTAGATGTTCATCGTGTTTCACTGTTGCAGTCATTACACTTGGGTTATCCTGCTGGCAGGCTACCCGCAGTCCACATGAATTCCAAAGTCCTGGTCCGGCGTCGGTTGCTGTCGCCTCTTCCCTGACGTCAGTGCACCGGGGGTATAAAAGATGCAGCCGACGCCATTTTCTTCAGTCTTTCTTGCCGAACGGTGCCCGAAGCAAAAGCAGTTCGCAAGTGCCGGTCGGCCGACTCCTGAGATTTTTGAAAACGAATTTCAGATCCGAAGTCTTCAATAAAGCTAAGTACCCCGTTGGGGAAACTTTTTTCTTGGTCCAGACCGATGTCAGAAAAAGTTAACAATTGTATTTCTTGTGGGAAGCAACTACCTCATAAGGATTTCCACTCTTACTGTATTCCTTGCCTACGCCCTGACCACGACGTTGCTAGTTGTCGGTTTTGTGCTAGATTTAACCAACGCACTATTAAGCGTCGGTACGATTTTGCTTTTCATTATTTTGGAAGAAGGTTTAACTACATAATGCCTTGGAACAACCGATGACCGGAGTTCATAAAAAACGCAAGGATAAAGACAAGGACAAGCATCCAAGGTCCAAAACAGACGACAAAGCCTCTTCTAGGCCAGTCGCCGGTTCCGCCGGTGCTCAGTGAGGCTCTTTCGCAGCCCCTGACTCCCGCTACCTCAGAGCCACAGGCCACCTCCAACTCCCACATGGAGACAGCTAGGCCTCTGGATACTCAAGGTATTGGCCCTTCGGAAATTAATCCCTCAGATGGGTCCAGAGCCGCTGAGCAGGCATCGGCTTCTGAGTGTGTCTTCAGACCTACACAACTTTATATAAAGCCTACTTCAGCATCCAAGACAAAGTCTAAAACAGTTTTAAAGACAAGGAAACCAGTACAGCATTCTCCAGGACAGGCTTCTATGCCTAAGAAACAGATGCTCAAAATGGCCGAAGACCTAATTACTTTGATCAGGGGTTCCCATCCCCCTCCTGATAAGAGGCCTAGGAAAGACACTGAATATGATTCCTCTGATCAGGTTTCCATTTCCTCTGATTCCTCTTCTGATCAGGGATATTCTGTCCCTCTCTATGAGGATTCTGATGCTGAAGATTCTTTTCCTTCAGCTTCTCTTCCTGAGGACTATTCTTTTGGGGAAACCCTGCATACCATGAGGGAGCATTTCCATTGGGAGAGCCAGGATTATGCCAAGTCTAAGAAAAGACTTAGAGACTTTCTTTTACTTCCTCAGCACAGACCTCTTACAATTCCCCCTGTCCTTGACAATAGTAGATGACGTTTTTTCAGAGTCTGGCCTGTCTCCAGACTCTTTACCTCCTGCCCCTGTTAAGCCGGACTGATACTACAGGGTCCCAGACTCCCATAAATTTCTTTACAAAAACTCTGCTGCTGACAGAAACTATCTCACAGGGTCCCAAAGGGGTCAAGGCTGCTTCTGCCAAAAACCCTGTCCTCTCAGACAGCGATTCTAGGGCTTTGGACAGAGGGGGGGAAAAAGTTTACATTTCTGCTACCTTGGCTGTAAGGGCTTTAATTTGTCAGTTTCATATGCTCAAATATCAGCAAAACTTAATGTCTTTGTTAAAACAAAAAATGTTGACAAATTCTGAATGTTCTGAGAACAAAGATTTGCAGGATTTATTGCATGCAGCTGAACAAGTGGGAAAGCATACTTTGCAATGTGGCTATGATTCACTGGAGGCCTCGTGCAGGGCCGCTGTTACAGGTTCTGTTATTAGAAGGCATGCTTGGTTAAAGGAACAAAATTTGCCCGATCATATTAAAGCAAAATTATTGGATGCTCCATTACAAAATGATACTTTGTTTGGTGTTAAGGCAGAGGAGGTGTTAAAGAAAATGGAGGATAAGGCAAAATCTATGCAGACAGTAAAGGATTTCTTACAGGTACAGCCACTCAGATTTAGCAGGAACTGGCCCTCTAAGAATTGGTCCTTTCCAGTGTCAGACAGACCACAAAGAGGCAGATTCAGACACCCTAGAGGCAGGCAACAACCGCAGGGCTCATACAGGCCCAAACAATGGGGTGCTTCTACCTCCAAAAGCGGAAAAGACAAATCACAGCCTTATAGAAAACAGTCCCATTGACTTCCCTCTGCCACTGCCAAGCACTTATTTTTTGACAGCACCCTTAGGGGGAAAGCTAGCACTTTTTTCACAAAACTGGCACAAGATCACCCAGGACAAATGGGTCTTAAATATAGTCTCTCAGGGCTACAGGTTCCACTTTCACACCTTTCCAAAAGCAAAAGGTATGCCAGACCTGCCAAACAGTCAATGGCAAGAGTCACAAAAACAAGTTTCATCTCTCATGGACATGGGGGCTATTCAGCCAGTGCCACAACAAGAGCAGGGACAAGGATTTTACTCAAGACTTTTCTTAGTACCAAGAAAGGACAAAGCCTAGAGACCAATTCTGGACCTGTCTATTCTAAATACTTTTCTGGACGTGCCAAAATTTAAAATGTTGACACTACAGCAGCTTCTGCCCATGTTGGACAAGAAGGCTTGGCTTGTAACTTTGGACCTCAAAGAGGCATACCTGCATGTCCCAATCAGACAATCTTGAAGAAGATACCTCAGATTCATAGCTGGATCACGGCACTACCAATTCTGTGCACTGCCCTTTGGCTTATCTACTGCACCCAGGGTCTTCACAAAATGCCTAGCACCAGTAATTGCATTTTGCAGACAAAGAGGAATTCAAATATACCCCTACTTGGACGACTGCCTTATTCAAGCAAAGGACAAAGATATTCTACTACAGCATCTGGCATTTGTAAAAAGATTACTGATTTGCCTAGGGTACACAGTAAACTAAAAGAAATCAAAACTAGTACCCTCTCAAGAGATAATATTCCTGGGTGCAAGCTTAAATACATCTGCCCAGATGGCTTATCTCACGCAAGACAAACAAAGGCATCTGACTTCTTACTTCAAAGACATGGCAACAAAGACCCAGTCATCTGCAAGAAAAATTCTGCAGGCTCTGGGCTACATGGCATCCTGCATTCTACTAATTCCATATGCAAGACTGCATATGAGGAAACTACAATGGTATCTAAAAAGTGTTTGCACTCAACATTGCCACAGCCTGGAAACAGTAATTAGTCTCATTCCCTGCCTGCAACAGGAATTTCAATGGTGGGCACAGGCTTGTCACCACAACAAGGGACAGCCATTCACCTTACCCACTGCCAGGCAGACACTAACAACAGATGCATCAGATTATGCCTGGGGGGGGGGGGGCGCACATGGCAGGAACATGTATTCAGGGCACATGGCCCACAAACCAAATGCATCTGCTTATCAATCAAAAGGAGATGCTAGCTGTACAAAATGCCCTGACAGCCTTCAAGGACCTACTTCATCCAAGACAACTACTGATAAAGACGGACAATACTACAGACGTGGTACATAAACAAGCAAGGGGGCACACATTCCTACCCCTCTGCAGACAAGCCATGACTTTGTGGAACACAGCATTGACTTATCAAGTACATCTGCAAGCACAATTCCTGCCAGGAAAGACAAACACTTTGGCAGACGAACTAAGCAGAAACCTCATAGATCCTCACGAGTGGAAACTGGATCCACAAATCTTCAACATGATAACAGCAAAATGGGGATGCCCAGACATAGATATATTCGCTTCCGCTCACAACTGCCAGCTACAGAGATTCTGCACTCGGACTTATCACAAGCAAGCATGGAAAGTGGACGCCCTTTCATTCAGCTGGAAAGCCCTTACAGTATATGCCTTCCCGCCTCTGCCTCTACTCTCCAAGGTACTCCTAAAGGTCAGACAAGAGAAGCCAAAAATGATACTGATTGCCCCAGACTGTCCACGCCAGCACTGGTACCCAATCCTCAAGAGCTTGTCTCAAGGCCCAGCCTGGACATTGCCTCCAGTACCTCATTTGCTGACCCAACAGAACAATCAGATCCTGCACAGCCAACTCAGAACCCTAAATCTGGCTGCATGGCGGATAATGTAATCATTCAGAACACACCTTTCTCTAAAGCAGTTATGGATGTTATTTTGGAGGCCAGGAGGCCCAGCACCAGAAAATCTTATGCAGAAAAATGGAAGAGATTCTGTGCTTGGAACCAAGCGCAGAGGATTGACTCACTTGAACCAAATATTCCTCAGATTTTGCAATACCTAACTGAGATGCTGGACAAAGGCCTATCCTTCTCATCAATTAAGATCCATGCCTCTGCCATTTCAGCTCATTACAATACGGACCCACCTATTTTTTCACATCCACTGCTAAGACAGTTTCTCAGAGGAGCCATAAACATAAGACCTCCAAGGAGAGCTCCAATACCTACATGGGACCTCAATTTTGTCTTGGAAAAACTCACACTGCTTCCTTTTGAGCCTGTCAGTACAACAGAGATAAAATACTTGTCATGGGAAACCGCTCTTTTCCTAGCAATAACATCAGCAAGAAGAGTCTCAGAGTTACAGGCACTAATGGCTGTGGAACCTTTTATTATTTTCCATCAGGACAGGGTTTCTCTAAGGACAAACCCGACATTTATGCCTAAGGTATTGTCCAGCATGGCTCTTAACCAAACCATACATTTGCCTACCTTTTATCCAAACCCACAGAATAAGGGGGAGAGACTTATGCATACTTTGGACATACACAGACAGCTACGCTTTTACTTGGACAAGACTAAAGCTTTCAGAAAGACTGAGCAACTCTTAGTGGCATATGCTGCAGGTTCCCAAGGAAAAGCCATTTCAAAACAGGCTATTTCAAAATGGATAGGCCACTGCATTCATTTCTGCTATTCACAACGTGGCAAATCAGTGCCCAAGTGCATTAGGCCACATTCTACCAGAGCAGCAGCCACTTCTGCAGCCTTCCTCAGAGGAGTACCAACCAAGGATATTTTGGAGGCTGCAACATGGACTTCAGTGCACACCTTTACAAAGCACTACCATTTACCTCTATACTCTAAATCCAGAGCAGGCTTTGCCACTGCAGTTCTGCAGGGCCTCATAGCCACTCCAAACTCTATTTAGGCCCAGCCGCCCAACCTCAGCTTTGGGATTCAACCCAAGTGGAATGACTGCAACAGTGAAACACGATGAACATAGTACAGTTGTGTACCTACCATAAATGTAGCTGTTTGAGTGTATTCACTGTTGCAGTCCAGGTTACCCTCCCACCATCCCCCTTTTTCTTTGCTGGGACTTATCTGTACCTATCTATTCTATACAACCTATGTGGTGTATTTGCTTGTAGATGAAGGTTATGTGCATGCTTTTTTATGATCATAATTTTTACAGCCTATCCCTTTGGGGGCACCTGACATCTGGGGCAAGAAAAACTGAAGAAAATGGCATCAGCTGCATCTTTTATACCCCTGGCGCACTGGCGTCAGGGAAGAGGCAACAGCAACCAACGCCGGACCAGGACTTTGGAATTCAGGCCGACTGCGGGTAGCCTGCCAGCAGGATAACCCAAGTGTAATGACTGCAACAGTGAATACACTCGAACATCTACGTTTATGGTAGGTACACAACTGTACTTTCCATACATTTATGTATGTGTTCGTACAGTACATTGATGTATGATTCAGCAGTCATGCATCTATTTTCTATTGGCATGGGTGCCATGAAGTTAGCCACCTCTGTTTTTAGGAGTCCAAAGTCAGCTTTGGAGAAGTTTTTCATGGTGGATACCTTTGCATGGGTGAGATGTGGATTTCCATGGTGATTAGTTTGTGGTCGGATCTTACCAGGAAGGAATTGACGATTGGTGTAGAGCAACGGTTACCCATGTTAGTATTAACCAGGTAAAGGATGTTGCTTTCTGTAGTGGGGGTAAGAATGAGCTGGTCCAGGGCATTGGAACTGATGAATTCCAGGAAACGTTGGGCCATTTCATTGGTGCTTGAGTAGTTTTCCCAGTTGATGGAGAGGTAGTTGAAGTCTCGGTTGGACCTTGATAGATTCCAGGGTGCTTAGGAACATAGAGTGAGAGTCTAGGGACATGGTTCGGGACCTATAGCAGGCTATGACCTGGATTGCAGTCTTACCCAATGTTAGTTTCACCTGAAGTATCTCCAATGCATTATGCTGGGCTACTATTCTGAAGTTGTGCATATCCTTTATGAATATGGAGACACCACCAGCTTTGGAGCTTCAGTCCATGTTTCAGGGCCAAAAGGTGTGAAATGAGTTATAGCCTGGTAGTGCAGGGGTGCTTTCTGCTGCTTTAAACCAAGCCTCCGTTACAGCACAAATGTCGATGTTGTCCATTTTGAGGAGTGCTTCGAGTGAGTGCATCTTGAGATTTAGACTTCTAGCATTGAGGAGCATGACCATCAGATTGCATTTATTTGTAGCTGTTATGGTGGAAATTTGGTCTTTGGAATACCGCCTAAAAAGGCACTATAGGGGTGGCAAGAGCCTTAGCCCGTACCCAGAAACCCAAGCGTGACAGATGCAGGCCGTCTCTGGCAAAGCATTAAGGTCTGTCAGTCATGTTATCCCAAGCAGACAGATACTGGATCCCCTTAAAATGACACCAGAAACTTAACCAATTGTTGAAGTCAATCATTTTTGTTTGTACTGTGTTTGTTTGTCATTCTGGGTGACGGTAGGATACTGCTCAGGGCTAGTGTCATACCTGCCTGGGCCACGTAATCCGAGAGCTCCACCATGTCTGTTTTCATGTAGTCCAGAGAAGTGCGTGTCGGGTTATTCACATCCACATGGACAATGACAGAGTCATACTTGTACCTGTTGTTGAGTGATTGGAGTGTATTGGTAGCATATCTAAATGCGATTGTAGATTCTTTTTTATAAGACCTGATGTTCATCATGTTTCACTGTTGCAGTCATTACATTTGGGTAATCTGCTGGCAGGTTGCCCTCAGTCGGCCTGATTAACAAAGTCATGAGTCCTGCGTCAGTTGCTGTCCCTTCTTCCATGACGTCAGGTCGTCAGGGGTGTAAAACATGCAGCCAACACCATTACATCAGTCTTTCTTGCCGCGCGGTGCCCGAAGCAGAAGCAGTTCGCAAGTGCTGGTCGGCCGACTCCTGAAATATTCGTTTTCGAGTTTCAGAACCAAAGTCTTCAACTTAAAGCTAAGTACCCCATTGGGGAAACTTTTTCGTGTTCCTTACCAATGTCAATAAAAATTAATAATTGTATTACTTGTGGGAAGCAAATACCTCATAAGGATTTTCATTTGTACTGTATTCCTTCCCTAGGCCCTGACCACGATTTACCTTGCTGTCAGTTTTATGCTTTATTTAATCAGCCCACTATCCATCATCGGTACATTTTTGCTTCAAAATATTTTGGTTCTCGGTTTAATTATCCAGAAATGACATTGGTTAGTCATCCGACTACTGAAATACCGAAAAAACACAAAGAAAAAGACAGAGACAGGCCGTTGAGGTCCAAAACTGCCGACAACGCTTCTCCTAAGCCAGCTGCCAGTTCGCCGGTACTCACTGAGGTGCTTTCGGAGCCCCTGATACCTGCTACTTCTGATTCGCAGGCCTCTACTTAGACCAATTCGGAGTCCAGTATGCTGCGAGAGGCTTCACATGTGGAACCCGCAGATGTCTCTACCTTGGATGGGTCCGGAGCTGCTGAGCAGGCACCGGCTTCTGAGGGTGTATTCAGGCCTACAGATTTGCATATTACTCCGACTCCAGCTTCAGTGCTAAGGCCTAAATCTCGATCTGTGTCTAAAAAACCAAGGCCCAGGCCACATGTTCAGGCCCCTATGCCTAAAAAAAACAAATGATCAAAATGACTAAAGATTTAATTACTCTAATCAGGGGTAGTCAGCCCCCCCCCCCCCCCCCAGAGGCCTAGGATTTAATTTGACTATGAATCTTCTGAACAGGAATCTGTTTCTTCTGACTCTTCTAATGATCTGGATTTGTCCATACCTACTTATGAGGACTCTGATGCAGAGGATTGCATTCCCTCTGTTTCTCTGCCTGAGGATGTCTCTTTTGGGGAAACTTTACATACCTTAAGGGAGCATTTCCACTGGGAAAGTCAGGATTTCTCTGAATCCAAAAAGAGGCTTAGGGATTTCCTTCTTCCTCAGCATAGGCCTTTGGCTATATCTCCTGTACTAGATATTGTTGATGATGTGTTTTCGGAATCCAGTATGGTCCCTGATTCCTTGCCTCCAGCCCCTAGCAAACAAGACAGGTACTACAGGGTTCCTGAGTCCCAAAAATTCCTTTTCAAAAATCCTGTTGCAGACCCTGAAACCATTTCCCAGGGGCCCAAGGGCATTAAGGCTTCTACTGCTAAAATTCCTACCCCTTCTGATAGAGACTCCAGGGCACTGGATAAATGGGGTAAAAATGCTTTTACTTCTGCAACCTTAGCAATCACGGCTTTAAACTGTCAATTCCATATGCTAAAATATCAACAGCATATCATGGGATTGTGTAAACAGAAAATGATGTTGATTTCTGACTGTGTGAAGAATAAAGATTTGCAGGATTTATTGCATTCAGCTGAACAAGTTGGCAAACATACTTTGCAATGTGGTTTTGATTCTTTAGAGGTCTCTTGTAGGGCTGCTGTTACTGGGTCTGTGCTTAGAAGGCATGCTTGGCTTAAGGAGCAATCTCTGCCTGATCATGTTAAAGCAAAACTTTTGGATACTCCTTTATAGCAGGATCGCTTATTTGGCAATAAGGCTGAAGAAGTTCTAAAAAGATGGAAGAGAAAGCTAAATCTATGCAAACTGTGAAAGATTTCTTACAAGTGCAACCACCTAGATTTAGTAGGTATTGGCCTACTAAGAACTGGTCCTTTCCAGCTCCTTCCAGAGCCACTACGGCCAAACCCAGACATTCCAAATCCACCAGATTTCAGTCCCAAGGGACTTTCAGAACTAAGCAATGGAGTGCTTCCACTTCCAAATCTGGAAACAACAAGGCACCGCCCTATAGTAAACTGTCTCAATGACTTCCCTTTGAAATTACCAAGCACTTACCTTTTAGCTGCCCCTTTGGGGGGGAAACTGGCTCTTCAAGAAACTGGCAACTTATAACCCAGGTCAAATGGGTTTTAAATGTAGTGTCCCAGGGATACGGATTTCATTTCCATGCCTCCAAACGGGTGGCCAGACCTGCCCCCAAATCAGTGGGCACAGGCTGAGAAACAAGTACTTCCTAAACATGGGGGCTATTCAGCTAGTACCAGAAGAGGAAAAGGGACAATGTTTCTATTCCAGACTTTTCCTGGTACCCAGAAAAGACAAATCATGGCGTCCAATTCTGGACCTGTCTAATCTAAACACCTTTCTGGACATTCCAAAATTCAAGATGCTGACTCTTCACCAGTTACTTCCTATGCTAGGCAAGGATACCTGGTTGGCAACTCTCAACTTAAAAGAGGCTTACCTGCATATCCTAATCAGGGAATCTTGTAGAAGATTCCTATGCTTCAAAGCGGGCTGCATGCATTATCAGTTCTCTGCACTGCCCTTTGGCTTGTCTACTGCGCCCAGGGTATTCACAAAGTGCCTGGCTCCAGTAATTGCATTTTGCAGGCAAGAAATATTCAAATATATCCATAGCTGGACGATTGTCTAATTCAGGCAGAAAACCAGGCCATTCTTCTAAAACATCTGGCATTTGTAAAACGAGTTCTAACCTGTCTAGGGTACACCATAAACGAAAAGAAATCTCAGCTGATACCCTCTCAAAAAGTTACATTCCTGGGTGTAAGTTTGAATACAACTGCCCAGATGGCTTTCCTTACGCCAGAAAAGCAAATTCGTTTAGTGACTTACTTCAAACAGGTGGCCACAAAAACCCTGCTATCTGCAAGGCAAATACTGCAAACCTTGAGGTTCATGGCCTCATGCATTCTTTTAATTCCATTTGCAAGACTGCATATGAGGAAACTTCAGTGGTACTTAAAGTTTATGGAGTCAGCATTGTCGCAGCCTGGAAACCATGATTCCTATCATACCTTGCCTGCGCCTAGAGTTCATATGGTGGGCCGAGGCCTGCCACCAAAACAAGGGACTGCCATTCACACCACCCCGTGCCACCCAAACCCTAACTACAGATGCATCAGACTATGCATGGGGGGCTCATCTGGTAGGGAAGTGTATTCAGGGCAAATGGAGCCCAAATCAAATGCACCTTCATATCAATCAAAAAGAAATGCTAGCTGTACAGAATGCACTGACAGCTTTCAAGGACTACCTTCATCCAGGACAATTGCTGATAGAGACGGACAACACCACGGTTATGTGGTACATAAACAAGCAGGGGGTAGACACTCCTACCCCCTCTGCAGACCAACCATGGCATTATGGAACACGGCCTTGAGCTACCAAGTACAGCTACAAGCTCAATTCCTGCCAGGTAAGCAGAATGTTCTGGCAGATGAACTAAGCAGAAATCTCATGGACCCTCATGAATGGAAACTGGAACCACAGATTTTTAACATGTTGACACACAAATGGGGGAGCCCAGACATAGAAGGAATACATTTTAATTCTCTACATCTGCACTTACCCTTATAGCCAAATTAAATCTGCAGTCTGGAAAGAAATTTCCAAAATAAATCCATCACCCTCACCTTACACCTTACTTAGACACCTAAAGTCTATGTATGAATTTGTCTACCTTACATTATAAGATTGCAGCGTACATACAAGAATGCCATCTCAGTAGGGTAGCATAACTCAAGCACGGTTGGGAAGATTGCCTAATCGTTAAGGTGTTTGTCTTGCAAGCACAAGGTGCAGGGTTTGAGTCTCACAAGGGATAATTGGCTAGGCTTAAAATGACTCACAAGGGCAGTTAGCTAAGTACAAACCTATGAATCTGCAGCTCAATTCCCCTTTCATTCAGACTTCTCAAATGTAAAAACAGTAAATAAAATTAGCCATACTTTAAATAATATTAGACACATTTCCAAATAATATTAGACACATTTCATAACTATAGCTAAATAGTAATGTAAATTTTGCTCACTCCCATAATAAATGCACTCGTATCCAATCTTAGATCCATTCTCCTGTATACGTAAGCATATTTTGTAACCCGTCAGAAGCTAAGCATGAGTTATAAATCACATAATGTCTATAATGATTGCCCCCTCATACCTGCATAACTTATTCATCTCAATCACATTTACTGATGAACTTTAGCAACCTCTAGCAAATGTAACCACTCACCCATAATAAGACAGTCCTTCTGTAAACACAACCACCCAGACATTGTTTGTAGCATCTTTAAAATCCAATACAACCACTGACTTCTACTTCTGGGCTCTAATAAGGGGAATCCTCATGCACAGTCTTTATTCCATGAATTTCCACCTCCCCTTCAGTCTTCCACAGACACCACTCTACCCAGTTTTTTCCAAGACATAGTTCTTATACTAACCGTTCAACCATTCTCCCTTCAATACTCTTTCTATAAAGCATATAATTCTCATCCTGTCCACACAGACTCCCATCAAACCCTCCTCCATCTTCACTCCATCTAGTATCACTAAAGTTCACATCCACTTCAACATCTACTAAACCACAGTCACTACACCCACCCACCCATCCCTCTCTTCTACTTCTGCATTCACACTCCCTCACTTCCTTCGACAAAGATTACCAAATATTCATCCTAACCACTTTCACTAAAGAAATATCTCAGGTTCAATACAAGACTTGGCTACATTCAGTCAAATTCAAATTCCGTCTGTCTGTCCACATACCACCTTTACAGTGATATGAAGGAGACAAAAACACCTTACCCAGTTAAGTTTTATGTGCTAAATGTCATTAGTCTGTTAAACTAGCTAGACCAGCTCTGTGCATTACTGTAAGTATTAACTCTCAGAGCTCATAACAAAATGATAATGGGTCAAACTAATTAGTCACTGATGTATCCTTCAGAAACCTCCACACCTCCACACCCTCACACCTCTGTAGTACCATGTTTTCCCCACATCATATCACCATGAATTTGACTCAGACCATTCATGGATTGTTTAAAATTATTAGGTCTAGTAGGGTATGACTGCTTCTTTTATAGTTTGCTCTTGTAACACCTTTATCTAATGGATCTAGTTCTAGGTTAGAAATGGTGTCGTAACTTTAAAATGTATGGGGATTAGTGCTGAAGTCTCTGAAAATGTTTTTAGTTTTGTGTTTTACATGACCTAACTTAATTGTTGTTCTTCTTTCGGCTTTTCCCAGTTAGGGGTCATCACAGCGGAACTCCGGTCAGCTAATGATTGGCAGTAGATTTTTACGGTGCCATTTATGGGCGTGCCTTCATTGAAGGTTGGGCGTCGAGCTGGCACCTCGGCACTGTAAAAATCTACTTCCAATCATTAACAGACCGGAGTTCCGCTGTGGCGACCCCTAACTGGGAAAAGCCGAAAGAAGAACAACTAAGTTAGGTCATGTAGAACACAAAACTAAAAACATTTTCAGAGACTTCATCACTAATCCCCATACATTTTAAAGTTATGACACCATTTCTAACCTAGGACTAGATCCATTAGATAAAGGTGCCACAAGAGCAAACTATAAAAGAATCAGTCATACCCTACTAGACCTAATAATTTTAGACAATCCATGAATGGTCTCCAAACTGTGTCAGTACTTTTTCCCCATTAGTAATCACTATCCAATTAACTTCTCTATTATAGTGTTTAACAACAGGATGTCACCCACTCTAATAACCTACTATTCAACCCCCTCAAAAAAAAAAAATCACTGCAGTTCTCAGTGAGCTTTGTCAAACAAATGTCTATATGAAGAGAGCACTTCTGCCATAACTACCTCCTTAACAAACACTCCACTCTATTTACAAAACAAACATTGCTCTCAAATTTCCAGACTTCATAAATTCCATCATAATCATGGGCTCACCAAATAACTTAAAGTTGTATACAAAGTAAGGGATAAAGCCTGGGGTCAATGGAAAATCCTACTCTCCATTCTATAAGCCATGTTGCTTGTAACAAGACAGACCATAATAATTTATCTGATTGACTAGTTGCTTGTTCAGTTGTCTCTGAAAAAGTTTAGTAATTTGGTATAAGTTAGAAACTGGTCTGAAATCTTTGCAGTCCTTGGAAGAGGAAATTTTTGGTAGAGGAATAATGATAGCCTGTTTGAATTGGTTAAAGACAGTGTCAGATGTTAGGGTGATATTAAATCTATGAGTTAGTTGTTTAGTAGCAATATCGGTGGCATGCATTTTTAGGAAGGTCGGGTGTAAAATACTACACTTAACCCCTGAATTGACATCTCATTTCTGCAGTTATTTAGAGATTTCCTTCTTTGGGGTTTCCTTGCAGAAGGTGGCAATGTATTCTGCAATGGAAAAAGTTGTAGGGGCTTCTTCTGGCATGTTTTACAATCTCTTAATAGCTTGAATGAGTTCCTACCCTCATTTCCATAACACATTTCTGCCTTTCCTGTCACAAGATCTCATTTTCCACTTTACAACATTGCGTAGGTTCCTCTTAACTCCAGATTAAAAGTTGGTCAAAGAGGTCCTGAATTTGTCATTTGGGCAGATAAGCGCCTAGTTTCTTTCATAGTTACTTTCTTACCATCTTATTCTTTAAAAAAACATATATTTCACCTTCCCCATGGTAGTTTCTTCCTTTTCCACTTTATAGTTTAAAAAATGATAGTATTTGTTTCTTGTACAATAAATCATGTTTTACACTGCCTGACTAAATAGTCTCTTGTCAGCCATTTTACTTGTGTGGTAGCAGATGTTTCTTGGTTGTCTGAATTGCTGTCTGCTAAACTATTTGATGGGATTTTTTGTGTTTTAGGTAATTTTAAGCTTTGATGATGCTGTTACATGTGGTTTGGGCTTACACAGTGGTACCAGTTTATCTAGATAATGATAAATAACAAAATCGTTGGCTTTTTAAAATACACCTTAGTGTGTTTCCAAAATCCCCATGAAGGCTGCATTGTATGACTAGGGATAAATCATTTCACTGCCTAATGTTCTATCTGCAAAAATTTTAGTACAAGGACCATTCTTTAAAGAAAGAACAAATTAATCCTGAAAGAGCATTTACAGCCTGATCTAATAAGAATAAAAACAGGAAAAAAGAGAAGAGGAAAACTTATCAAAAATGGGGCCAGAGCTTCAGGTATGCCCTTTCCTTCAAAGGTTCCTCAGATTAGAACCGATCCTTTTATGTGATAGGTCCTTTGGTTCCTGACAACACTCAGTTAAGAGTTAAAATTTACCTACAAATCCATGTATAATAACTGTAGTCATTAATGCAAAAAAAAAAAAACAGGGCTCATTTTTATATATGGTATTAAACACCAACGTGCTGAAATATTGATGAACATTACATTGTTTTCTGCATATGGAAACTTAAAAAACAAATTAACAAAAAATTGCCAAAACTAAACCAATCACAAAAGAAAAATTAATGCTTCACTTTTGCAATCTGTCAGCTAAGGTAATGTGTAGCGTTTAGGTTATTGGCAGAGGCAGGGCTAGGAGTAGGGGTAGTACACATGAGTAAGGATGGATGGCGCTTTGCCCACAGGTACCACCTTACTCATTTGTCATAATCCTAACTATGCCTTGCCCCTAACCCTAGACATTATCTAACCAA
Source organism: Protopterus annectens (assembly GCF_019279795.1). Classification (NCBI taxonomy): domain Eukaryota; kingdom Metazoa; phylum Chordata; order Ceratodontiformes; family Protopteridae; genus Protopterus; species Protopterus annectens. The sequence continues at coordinate 930,044,945 of NC_056730.1, forward strand.
AGCCCTTTGCCTTTACATAAGCCACACTCACAAATACTGCACATAAATCACACACGTAAAATGCTAAAACCTGTCGCCATACCCAGGCGTTACAAAAATCCTAGCCTGGAAAAACACACATACACAGACACATCCCCACACACGCATATATATTTCATCCTCAATGTATATACTCAGTGACAGCCAATGCCATACTGTAGGTTTGCATTCAATAGACAAAGAAATATCAGGCCATCAAGTCAAGGAGCACACATGACCTCTTTCTTTTTCATACTGATCAGACTACAGTTCCTCCACTTTTACTGAATTCAGTAATCTACAGATTTAAAAGCGATAATGTGTTCCATTTATTCTGTGTCATGAGCCCCCCCCCCCACATGTGTGCATGAACGGACACACACAAACACACACGCCACTAAATCTCTCTCTTTCTCTCTCTCTCTGCGTCTTCCCATAGCCCTTATTCTAACCCTAACCTGCAAACACTTGTATGCTTACTTCCACCCCTAATTCTAAAACTTTAGGTATATGTGACAGTCCTACTTTTAAAATTTCTTGCAGACAACTAGTAGAGATTTTGATAAATGCAGACTGTAATAAACTCTGTCGGTAAAACATACATTTGACAGAATTTATTGCAGCCATATATATATATATATATATATATATATATATATATATATGTAGTTGTATATATATATATATATATATATATATATATATATATATATATATATATATATATGTAGTTGTGTGTGTGTATATATATATATATATGTATATATATATATATATATATATATGTGTGTGTGTGTATATATATATATACATATATATATATATATATATATATATATATATATATATATATATATGTGTACACACATACACACACACAATATATATATATATATATATATATGTGTATATACACATACACACACACACACAGGCATATATATTTCATCCTCAATGTATATACTCATTGACAGCCAATGCCATACTGTAGGTTTGCATTCAACAGACAAAGAAATCTCAGGCCATCAAGTCAAGGAGCACACAAGACCTCTTTCTTTTTCATACTGATCAGCCTACAGTTCCTCTTCATCTTCCACTTTTACTGAATTCAGTAATCTACAGATTTAAAAGAGCTAATGTGTTCCATTTATTCCGTGTCATTAACTGGTAACTGGGTAATGCAACTTAGACATCACCAATTTATATGGATAAACACATGCTTACCATCTGAAAAAATAGAAATTCAAACCAGCAAGATGGATTAATCTTTAATTTTCATCTGTTCACATTCTGTAATTGGTACCATGAGTTGTAGTTTATGTTGCAGCATGGTTTCAAAAAAGTCTTGATGTATGAGACAAGGTCATCCTTTAACTGCATTTCATTTTCTCAGCAGGCATCTGTGCTGCAATATTTCTTCATTTCTGTACCATGTCCCATACTGAATTCATCTAATTGTAGGTCTAGTATCCTTTCTGCATAGTTAATGGTAACAGGTAAGTTTTCTGTGCTGCCGACATCTTTGAAAAACCCTTCCATAACACCATATTTATTTTATTCACTCCAGAGGAGCTCATGAATGCTAGCTTTTAACTCCCCCCTTAAGAACAATGTTTTCAGAGTAAGTCCACATGCATAGTACATTTCTTTGTTATTCTGATGCCAAGTGCCTCTTTTCTCTCTGTTTGCAGTCTGTTATCATTAAAACCTTCTATAGATTTCCACCCACCCAGTCTCAGCAGTCAGAGTCTATCAAATTAACTTTTATTTTCCTTTTTCAGTCCCTTCCTTAGTAGGCAGTCCTATGCATTATTATCCTTGCATAATATACCTTAGTTTACATTCTGTTGGTAAATAATTTAAATTAGTTATATATTCAAAAGTAAGAACAACAAAATGCATTTCTTACATCTTTGCATCTAAATACCTCCTGTATCTCGTGTGCTATTTTAACAGCTTTAACTTTTCTAACCATGTTCTCCCCTCAAACTATTTACATCCACTCATGAACTCAAAATGTCCCCCCTTCTTATGCTTCATTCAACCACTCTTACTTTCTTCCCCCAGTAGCACCCTTTCTTTCCATTTATCTTTTGTTTCTGTAGCTCTGTCTTCATACATTCCCTTCCCAGTATGTTATACTGTGATTATCATTCCTTTTGTTTTTGTCAGCTTGTCAATGTTTTCATTCTCACCCATTTCTGCCCTCTGAATCTGAATGGGCAGTCCCTCTCAATATCCATTTTCAACATTCACTGAGATGTTTTCCTTTCCCTTTTTCTATTATTTCCATCTCTTCCACCTCTTTCAGTTGCAACACCACTCTCTTCACCTCTTGAATTGGCGGAGGTTAATGATTTTTCCATCATCGTGTAATTACTTTTTGCCCTATCGTCATTAGGAAACCTATTATTTCCTTTCTTCCTTTGATATCCCTAACTCATAATCCAGCATGAGTAATTTTGATGTGACTTCCTTTATTTCTAGCCATACTTCTCTCATTAGGCTGGTTAAGTCATTTTTAAATTCTTGTAGTCTTGTACAAAACCAGAAAATGTGTGTCCACGTACCTGTTTCTTCTCTATATTTCCAACACATATCTGATGCCCCTGCATGTATGCATGCATATTGGTTATTCTTGTTTTTATGTAGCAATTACCATGCAGATATTCTGAGCCTGTGAGCTTTGGTAGTGTATTTTGACAGCCTAATAATTTCCACCCATTCTTGTTTTTTCTATTACTCTTTCAGTTTCAATTTTCCATTGCCTTTTCTGTTTCTCTGTCTCTTCCTTCACTCCCTGTAATCCAGTTTCTTCCAAATTTCAGCAGACCTGTTCTCTGTTTCCCCTTTGTTTTTCTAATCTCTAATTCCTGTATATGTTCCAAGATCTCATCTTCCTCCTTAATGTTTCTTTTCCATTCTCTCATCTACTGTTAATTCCTTGATATTCCCATTCCAGCCTGTCTTCTCTTTGATATTCGTCTTGGATTTCCTCACAAGTTTTAATCCTTTTTCATACTAATACCTGTGCCCAATATCTGACCTTCTACTGTTTTCATACAATCTCCACAGTGTTTTTTTTTTTGCATCATTGTTCAATCCATCTATTGGAAATATTAGATTCCTCCATTTTTCCCATTCTGGTTCTCTCCTTTTTATTTTTTGGCAAAGACTTTTGGGCTTTTTTTGTCCATGGCAAATTCAGTTCTTTACTTGGTATTTCCAGTAATTCTTTTAGACATCTTTTTTTGTTTTCCAACTATTTCCCTTTCCTTGAGCATCCTTTTCCAGTCCACTGCATACTCTGTGTACTTATCTAAGAAATGTTGCTAATTAGACATGCTTGAAGATTCATCTGGAGATCTGTATCCCCAGCCCTCCTTTTTCTAATACTTCTGTCACTTTTTGCCATGCTACTCTTGGTCTTTTTCCTTTTCTGATGAACTCTCTAATCAGTTGCTTAACTTTTTTTAGGAAAGCCTACCCTGATACCATCCAAACTGCTTGCCCTGGATATACAGATTGTGGCATGATACACATTTAGATGACCTGGAATCTTTGATCATTGTCCTTGTCCATTTTTATTTCAGACTATCTTTACAATTGTTCTATAGCTTTCATTAGTATTTAATCATATGTCAGTTTCAGACACATTTCTTATATGTCCATTAACCGTATATCCTAGTATTTCAAGTTTTCTTTCCATAGCCCTACTTCCCTTTGCGATATGTTTCCTATCTCCTCTGCTGCCATTTAAATATCTGTTTCCTTCTTTGTTAATTTTGTATTCTGACACTTCCTTGAAGCCATATAAAATTCCTGACATTGTCTCTAAATCCTCCTGTTGTTTAGTCAGTGTTAGTATTGTGATATTTGCATGTAATGTTGTTTTGTCCTATTCCTCCTCCCAGAAATACGCTCTTGTAGCTGAATTTCTTATTGTTTCCACTAATTGTTCCGTAAGCGTTGCAAACAGTCTTGCCTAGTTCTTTCGATCTTTACCTTAACAATAGTCTAGCTCTTATCCTCACTCCTGCCAAAGCTCCATTATATATTCTTCCTGACATCTGCAGCCACTCCATTGGTAATCCCCACTTCCTTGCGACTTTGAACATATACTACTAATTTGCTCTAACTGTTTTTCTGCATTTAAAACGATTAGAGCTAATTCCTATATTTTGTCTTGCACATCTTTTAGCATAATCATTGTCTTAAGTTATCTATTGTTCTTCCACAAGCAAAACCTGCTTGATCATTCTTTTGTCATCTTTTTTAAATCAGTTTTCCTAATCTGTATGCCTTTATTTGCATATGATATTTATAATTGTGATTTAAAACAGAAATGGGTCTGTATGACGAGGGAGTCATAGGTTCTTTGCCTTTTTATATATCATATGTATTATACATATCACTACTGCAGTAGATTCTGTCCTTGAATCTGAGGACGTTTCCCCTTTTATCTCTATATTGAAGAAATCTACCCATTTACTAAACACCTTCTTTAACTCCAGCAACTCTATCAGCAACCCATTACTAGTGGGTGTTTCCCTTTTGCCATCCTATCCTAAGCATTCTCAATTTTTTTCTCTGGTTATAGCTTCCATTAGGATTTTTTAGGTTCATAGGTACTAGGCTATCGGCCCTAGGGCCCATACAAGCCTAGCCAAAAAATGTACCCTGGCTTTCGCCACCCAAGAAAATTATTTTCCTGTGCCCCTGTCGAGCAGAGCCACAGAAGTGATCCCCGAGGTAAATTTCCCATCCAATCATCAAGATTTTTCTTGAAGAGTGCTAATGAGGAGCTCTGTTTGACATAGCTAGGTAGTCTGTTCCAGAGTATGGGAAGTCTCTGGGACAGGAATCTATCCCTCCAGCATGTTCTGTTTATTGTGGTGACAAGGTTAAGGTCCCTAGAGCTTGTAGCTCAGAGGGATTGGGATTTCTTTAAGTGGAGCATGTCCAACAGCTCTGGGTTTGACATAGCTTTGTATGTTAGGCAGAGATCGCCCCTGAGTAGGCGATATGCGATTGAGTAAAGCTGTAGCTTTTTGAGATGGTCTGCATAGGGCATCTGTTTGAGGCCAGTAATCCTCTTTGTGAGGTATTTCTGTGGTCTTTCCAGTTGTTGTAGATGTCTTTTGAGGTACATACCAAAAGGGGCGTTGTACTCTATAATGGGTCTAATGAGTGATGAGTAGAGGGGAACAATGACTTTCTGGATGAGAATCCTTTTGTGATGAGATGAGCCACGTAGAAGGATTTCCTGACCACTGTGGCGATGTGATTATCAAAGGAGAGACTACTGTCCACCTGTGTCCCAAGGTCTCTTATCACGTTTTCGGCATTAAGTAGACTACCAGCTATGTGGTAGTTCATGGGTACAGAGTTTTTACCAAAGGGGATGACAATACACTGTTTGGCATTGAGCTTCAGGCCATGGCTTTGACACCAGGTATCTGTCTCAGTGAGGCCCTTTTGTAGTTTGTCCACATCGTTAGGAGCTTCGATTATGGCTCCTAGTTTGCAGTCATCTGCGAACTTTGTTAGCCAAAGCCCTTCTGTGTTGGCATGCACTTCAGAGAAGTAGATACCAAACAGGAGAGGACCCAGGACTGAACCCTGTGGTACTCCACTTGTCACTGGTCTGATGTCGGATTTGGAATCCGCTACTTTCACAGTGTGGGTTCTGTCCGTGAGCCAGTTGGCAACCCATCTTGTGACATAGGGATTTATACCTAGTTTAGTGAGCTTATCTATAATTCAAGAGTGGGGGATGGTGTCGAAAGCCTTGGCGAGATCTAGATAAGCTGTGTGAACCATTTTACCCTCATCTATGGCTTTGGTGACTGCTTCAAAGAAGTCATTCAGGTTTAGGAGACATGATCTGCCTTTTACAAATCCAAACTGAGTAGGGTCCAGAGTTTGGAAATTACCAATGTCTTTGTTTATGAGTTCCATGATGATACGTTCCAAGGCCTTGCAGACCAGGCTCGTCAGGCTAATGGGGCAGTAGTTCCCGGGGTCCGTCGTGGCTCCCCCTTTGTGGAGTGGGATAACTGTCGCGGTGGGTCATTCAGTGGGTACAAAGCCTGAGGTGAGGCTATGATTGAACATGGTGCTTAGGTAAGGTGCCAGTTCATTCTGTAGTTCATGTAGAACGCAGCCTGGGATACTGTCAGGTCCCATGGATGCTGTGTTCTTGGCTTTGGAGTGTGTTTTTTGCCTGTGCAGCCGTGATTATAGGAACTTTGCATTCTTCCGGTATAGAGATGGGCCCTCTAGGGGGTGAGAGGGGGGTAAAGTTAGCAGTTAACCTATCTGCTAGGATGTTGGCAATATCAGTTGGTTCTGTATATTTAGTGCCATTATGTTGTAACTCAGAGCAGATCTGAGTGTTCCCATTTAGATTCTTGACATAGCTATTGAATGTTTTGTGGTTGTCTTTAGAGTCAGTGGCAATTTTGTTTTCGTAACTAGCTTTGGAGGATTTTATGAGAGATCTCAGCTTCTTACTGAGGTTGACCAGCGAGTTCCTCCTCCAGTCATGGGATTTTACTCTTTTTTGCAACAGTTTCTTTCTTCTGTTGTAGAGTTTGTTTATGGCAGAGGACTACCAGATTGGTTTCCTTTTTTTGGAGGATAAAATCTTGGTTCTATTAGGGATAGCATGATCCATGCACTCGTGTAAGTGCTTATAAAGTGCATTTGTGTAGGATTCGGCAGTCATACCTCTATTGTCCGTCTGCATGGGTGTCATGAAGTTTGCCACTTCTGTCTTAAGAAGTGTGAAGTTGGCTTTTGAGAAGTTTTTTTTACGATGGTTTCCCTAATTGGAGCTGGGGGTGGGATGTGGATGTCTAGGCTGATTAGCTTGTGGTTGGATCTGACCAACGAGGAATTGACCTCTGGTGTGGAACACCGGTTTCCCATGTTGGTAATGACCAGGTCTAGGATATTGCTGCCCCTGGTGGGGTGTGAATAAGTTGATCCAAGGCGTTGGAATTTATGAATTCTAGAAAACGTTGAGCAAAAGAGTTGGTACATGATTAGTGTTCCCAGTTAATGGTGGGGTAGTTGAAATTGCCCATTATTAGGGTGTTGGGTTGTACCCTAATACTTTCCAGTGTATCAAGAAATGAGGAGTGTGAATCCTGGGGCATGGTGGGGGGGTCTGTAGCAAGCTGCAATTTGGATTGCGGTCTTGCCCAGAGTTAGTTGCACTTGGATAATCTCGGATGCATTTTGCTGTGAAACTAGCCTGGAGGTGTGGATATCCTTAATGAATATGGACACGCCTCTGCCTTTAGTGCTTCTTTCTGGGTTAGGTGGCCGAAAGGTGTGGTATGAATTGAAGCCTGGTAATGCAGGGGTGCTCTCTGGAGCTTTGAACCAGGTCTCTGTCACTGCACAGATGTCAATGTTCTCCATTTTAAGGAGTGCCTCGAGTGAGTGCATTTTGAGGTTTAGACTAATAGCATTACCCTCAGATTTTGCTTGCTTGTACCTGTTACGGTGGTGAATTTGTCATTTGAACCTTGCCTAAAAAAGGCACAATAGGGGTGGTAAGAGTCTTAGCCAGTATCCGGAATCCTAAGGGCGACAGGTGCAGGCCATCTCTGGCAAAGCATCATGGACTGTCGATCATGTCGTCCCAGGCAGACAAATACTGGATCCCCTTAGAATGACACCAGAAGCTTAGCCAATTGTTGAAGTCATTCATTTTGTCCTTGTACTGTGGTATCATTCTGGGTGATGGCAGGATGCTACTCAGGGTTAGGGTCATACCTGCCTGGAATACAAGATCGGAGAGCTCCTCCATGTCTCTTTTCATGTAGTCCAGGGAGGTACATCTCAGGTCATTCACACCAACATGGACAATGACAGTGTCATATTTGTACTTATTGTGGAGTGACCTGAGTGCATGCGTTATGTGGCGGATCGTGGCACCTGACAGGCAGATGACAGTAACTTTCTCCTTGTTTAGTCTAGTGAGTGGAACATCAGTGTGCCTGACTATAGAGTCACCTATGACTAGAGTGTTGGGTACGTTGTTATGCCTTATGGGCTGTGGTTGAGTAGCACACTGAGTTTGTGGTCTATGTGTCATTTGGGTTGTGTTGGGGGGTGGAGTTTGCTTGCGTTTATGCTTTGGATGTCCCTGATGCTTGGGCAGGTTTTTATTGAGAGCCTCCGCGAATGTAGGTTTGTGTTTTGTGTTTCTATGTGTGTGTTTTGGTGGTGTAGGTTTTGAGGGACTGTGTGATGAATGTGGTGTGGTGCAAGTGTTTACCTTCTCCTCTTGACTGTCTAGTCCAGTCTTGGGTGAAGAGAGCTTTGCTTCCAGTTTGGCTGTATAAGTGCATCTCTCACAGGTTGTAGTGTTGGGTGGTAGGAGGAGAGGGTTGTCTGTGTACATGAGGCAATTGCTGCATTGCCCCAAGATGCCCAGATTCATCAGGTAGACAGGAGAAATCACTGGGAGCTGACCCTTAGACATGCCTGGATAAGTGCTTATTTATTAAGTACTAAAACTGCTTTCCACTAGACACGTGAGGAAAGTTGAGTGCTGTAGTAATTTGCAGCTTATATAGTGCTTACAATGAGTTCTGAACAAGTGCTGAGTTCAAAGAAACAGATTTGAGTGCTGAAACTAGAAAACTGGCTAGATATAAGGAAAAAAAACTAAGCTAGAAGGCTTCCCTCCAAAGAAGGGCTTGGTGGCTCAGAAGCTTACAGTCTATACCACTTAACAGGAAAGGCAGGAAACAAACTGAAAATTTTTTCTTCTTCTATTTCCCAGATGCTCTCTTTGTAGACAGTAGGAGTGCCTGAAATCAGAATATGATATCACTGCACTCAGTTGAGTGAGCAAATGAGATGGGCCCAGAAGGAGTATCCAAACACAAATTTACAAGAGGGGCGGGCAGTTTCAAAGCCACTAAGATTAACACCAAAATAAGAGCAGGGAAGGTGGGTGGGACTAACTGAAGAGCAGCGTCAAAACTTCCATTTCAGTTAATATTCTTGCAACACAGTTAAATCAATTTAAATACTGTATTCTTTGAAAAAAAAGTGCAGATAAAGGTACTTAAATTCTCTTATATGTCCAGTTGAATGCAGCTAGATCTTAGCCGGCCAAAGCTGAGGTTTTTAAGAAGAAAATATTTCAAACTGTACCACTTAAATAGGCAAAGAAGGAAATCAAAGAATGTGGCTACCCCCACACTTGCAATTACTAACAAATAATAAAATTCAGTAAGCACTGACTGAAGAGCAGAGTCAAAACTTCCAGTTCAGTTAATATTCTTGCAACACAGTTAAATCAATTTAAATACTGTATTTAAAAAAAAGTGCAGATAAAGGTACTTAAATTCTCTTATACGTCCAGTTGAATGCAGCTAGTTCTTAGCCAGCCAAAGCTGAGGTTTTTAAGCAGAAAATATTTCAAACTGTACCACTTAAATAGGCAAAGACAGGAAATCAAAGAATGTGGCTACCCCCACACTTGCAATTACTAACAAATAATAAAATTCAGCAAGCACTGACTGAAGAGCAGAGTCAAAACTTCCAGTTCAGTTAATATTCTTGCAACACAGTTAAATCAATTTAAATACTGTATTCTTTGAAAAAAAGTGCAGATAAAGGTACTTAAATTCTCTTATACGTCCAGTTGAATGCAGCTAGATCTTAGCCGGCCAAAGCTGAGGTTTTTAAGCAGAAAATATTTCAAACTGTACCACTTAAATAGGCAAAGACAGGAAATCAAAGAATGTGGCTACCCCCACACTTGCAATTACTAACAAATAATAAAATTCAGCAAGCACTGACTGAAGAGCAGAGTCAAAACTTCCAGTTCAGTTAATATTCTTGCAGCACAGTTAAATCAATTTAAATACTGTATTCTTTGAAAAAAGTGCAGATAAAGGTACTTAAATTCTCTTATACGTCCAGTTGAATGCAGCTAGATCTTAGCCGGCCAAAGCTGAGGTTTTTAAGCAGAAAATATTTCAAACTGTACCACTTAAATTCTAATTGTTCTGGAGTTCCTAGTATTAGGAATTCTAATCTGCCTTCATTCTCCCAAATACCTTCTTTTTTTCTTCTGTCTTGTATAGACATTGGTAGTAGAATTTAAAACCTAAAATTTCCTCCATTGTCTCCCTCATGCCTTCTGCTTCTTCTTTCCTAAGTCTATAGATTCTTCTGTCCACATCCTGTTGTCTCAGTCTTACTGCCAGCATGTTTGTCACCTCTGAATTTGATTTGAAAAAACAAATTTTCATCGCCTATCCATTTTGCCCATATTTTTTCATCTTCCCATTTTTGTATTGTTTGTTTAATTTCCCTCTATTTTTTTTTCATTCTCTGTTATTTTTCTTCCTTTGTATCATTTTTAAGTTTTGTTATCCAGCTGTCCTGAAGATCCCTTCTTTTAATCTCATGTTCTTTTAGCCTTTGTTGTATTCTCCTCCTTGTTCTAACGTTAATATCATCCTGTTTCATCTGATGTCCTGCCTCCTCATTACCGAACACCTTTCACATAATGCCTTTAATCCATTTTCTGTTTTCTTTGTTATCCATTAAATAATGCTGTCAAGTCTCCAGTGCTTCAACAATTGTTTGCTTTCCCTGTTTCTTAAGTGGATGCCAGTTACAGTATGATCGAATAATACTGTGGGATGAATTGTTTCCTCTACTAAAGGCCTGTTCTCTCTCTCTCTCTCTATATATATGTATATATATATATATATATATATATATATATAAAAGTTTCCAAAAGCTCTGTCTGAATGAATAAAAAGTATAATTCTCTCTCAATTTATGCATTCCCTCTAACATCCATCTAACTTCCATTTCCATTATTATGTTTATAAACTGTCTCAAGAATTTGCCCAGTTTTGCCACCCTTCTTTTCCTCGGCTGTCTATCTACTTCTTCTTTTACAGTTGTGATATACCATTACACTTTATTGAAGGTGATGGATCTCTGTTAATATTTTTCTTAGCATTTTTAATCACAGATTTCAATGGAAAGTATACTGTTGTTAGCTTAAACCCATCTAAGTACATATGTATACAATGTTAACATCCTTCCTCTAAACAGAGTGCTATGTCACTCAACCCTATGTTCTGTCTTAAATGTGGCAGTGCAACCTGTGCCTTAGGATCCTCCACCTTTCCTGACTCCCATCTCTTCCATTATAGTTCTTTATACCCAGATCCTCCTTTTTGTCACTGATTTTTCAGTCTGCTTTTTCGTGTATCTGTATTCTGACTTATGTTCTCCTTCATTTCCTGTTTTCCTCCTCTCCCTATCCCGTTATTCTCTTCTCAAGCTATACAACCTTGTATTCTCTTGCATTTCTGTGTCGCTGTCTGTCCTTTGCTGATTATCTCGTCACTGTAGCACCTATGAGAGTCTAGCATCTCTTTTTTCATATGATCTTTATTCTTCTACTTCCTTCCTCCCCTCTCCAGTTTTATGGTTCGGATACAACTCTTTGATTCTTCCCATCCCCCTCTCATGCTCTGTTTCAACCTTTTCACTCCAACTTTTGCTACATTCCCCTTTATTTCACCACCTTCTGTCAATTCTTCTATCATCTACGTCCTCTTATCTTATACTTAGTATTTCAGTACTCTCCCTTCTTGCCCTATAAAACTTTTGTCTCCATTCTCTACATTAATTTTGCTCTTCCCCTTCTTGTCAGCTTTTCCTTAGTTGCCTGGTGCCTGTTTCTCTTTCGTATTCTAATATTCTTGCTTCCTTTCCCTCTGTCTGTATTCCCTTCCCTTTTTGAGTTATCTTGTTGTGTGCTCTAAGGTTATCCTTCCCTACCTCTGCGTTCCTCTGTGTGGCTCTCTACCCTCCCCTTTCTATTTTTTCGTAATAGTTAAGCATACTGTATATTCCATCTTGGCTGGCTCTACCAGACTCATTTCTTCCCTTTGTCAGTTACTTTGTATCAGTATCTCTATAGTGTCCCGCTTAACTTTCTTTTCTAATCCCCCCTCTTTTTATATGGGCATGGCTTTTGCCAAATGTACTCTTGGGCTTTGTTTCCCCTTTCTTGGCTGCATTCTCCATATACCTCTATCTGGGAGTCTAATTGCTTTCTTCCCCCTATATTCTGCTTTACCTTTTCCTTTCTCATGTTTCCAAATCCTTCTGTGCTCTCTTGCATATCATTGGTAACTGACTGCAAGTTATACCTATCCTCTTTCTTTTATTCTTCCCTGCACAAGTCTTAGTTCATTCGCCATGCCTTACTGACAAGTCCTGATTACATTGTACTCACTCTGTCATTTTTCAACTTCCTCCATCTCACCTCATTTATTTAATCATCTTATATTTATGCTTCATATTCCCTGCAGCTGTTCAAACCCCTTAGCTTCCTTTTAGCCACTTTACTTGATCGCCCTGTTTTTACTACCCCACCTTATCCTGTGTATTTAAAAAATCTTCCTCTTATACGTCCTTTCCCTGTGTTCACTTTTTTATCTTGCTACCATATAAACATATTGTTCCCCTTCTAGAGTTTCATTGTACCACTCATTATGCTGTTTGTACGGACTTTTAATATAACCCTTTGTGTTGCCCACCTGCTTATCTATGTACTGTATATCCGATTTCTCTCATTAGTGTATTACACTTCCTTCTCTTTTTGCCTTTCTTCTTAGTCTTACTTTCTGTCCAGTTCTTTTTGTCTTTACTCCAGGTTTCCTTCACCTGTCTGTTTCCTACCTCCTAATAAAGTATTCCCAGCCTATTTTCTCTGTCAGCCCTTTTTTAATTTTCTTTTATTTCCCATTATCTATCCATTCCACCTTACTCTTCTAGCATTTCCTATCCCCTTTTCACACTCGTATTTAATTATCCAACATGGGCCTTTTTCCCCCCTATATTTTCCGAATCTTTTTCATATCTCCTTGCCCATGTTAATCCATATCTATCACCATTATTAAATCATTCTGTTTCTCCCATTGTATCCTTCCTTGAGAGGGCCAACTGTTTAATTAACTTCTTATGCCTTTGTATCAGGTTTCTTTATCCAACAGAATCCTTTACATGTCCCCCTAGTGATTTTGTTCTTACTCACTTAAACCTTCCACCCTGCGCACCCAGTGCAGCCCACTCATTCTGACACAGTCTCACTCTTTATAGCCCTTTCTCATTTAATTAGGCTATGCTAGTGAAAGTGCACAGCCAGCATGGTATGATCCCCCTTCTTATTCATTCTTGATTTATGCCGCAACTGCATGTTTTCTACATCTGTCACTTGTTTCTTCCTTAGGGGCTTTAGTGCTCATTTGCACTTGACCCATTCATTAATAAATATTAAATTCCTAGCTGTGCTGGTCCCTTACATAAATATGGTATCAAGATACTGATTGTTGTAGAGGGCAACAACAATCTACAGTATAATAAGGAAAGAGAAAAGAAGGCACGGGGGAAAGAGAATGTAAAAAAATCCATAGTTTCTAAAAGTTCGTTGTCCAAAATTTAGTCCCCTAAATGTCCATTTTGCCAGTCCATTTAAACTTTGCATGGATCTCTTCCCCTTTCCATTCTTTCCACAAACTTTATCTTGTTCCCTTCTGTTTCTTGTCTCTCTAATAGTATCTAGTTTTTGTTTCAGATTTTGCTGCTTCCTAAAGAGCAGGAATAGCTGCTCTTTCTGTGAACCTGTCATTCCTAGCTGATCTTCTCATGTCTGATCACTTGAGCTTGTAAATACATTTTTATTTTGCTTGTTTTGTAGTTTGACAGAGTCTTCAGATATTCCATTGCTATTGCCAGGTTGGTGAATGTCTTAAATGATTTTTGAATGAAGATTCTCATCCTAGCTAGGTATAACAGTCTCCTTCTAAACCCATTTTGTTTGTTCATCTTTATTGTTTGGATATAGGTAAGTTTTTTTCATTCATGTTTCAAACAAGAAGTCTTATAGGTTCATAGGTGGTTACTGGGCTGTTGACCCAGACGTCTTTATAAGCCTAGCCATGTGTGCCCAATATAAAAGATCTTACCTAAACTTGAGATTTTGGTTAGCAATGACTGCCCATATCTAGGAAGGTCATAGGTGAAATCTCTGGCAGGACCTTATGGTTGCCCATCCAGGCTACCCTTAAACAAGGTCATAGTGGGGCTTTGTTTGATGTGAACTGATAGCCTATTCCACAGGGGTAGCAACCTCTGAGAGACGTATCTGTCTCTCCAGCATGTCCTATTTATGTCGCAGACTGGGTTAACGTACCTGGAGCAGGTGACCCATGTTCCATTTGACTTGGGGATGTGCAGCATTTCCATTAGGTCTGGATCCGAGATTGCTCAGTAGGCCAGGATCAAGTTTGCTCTAAGTAGTCTATATGTTACTAGGTACAATGACAGTGACTTCAGTTTGTCAACATATTACATGCTGGTGACCCTGAATTTTCTTTGTTAGAAATCTCTGAGGTCTTTCAAGTTGCTGCAGGTGCTTGATAAGATACATACCAAAGGGAGCATTGTACTCCATTATTGGCCTGATGAGGGTCAAGTACAGGGGTATTATGACCTCTTTCTGTCTTGAGGCAGTGCCCTTGCTAATGAGGTGTGTGATGTAGAATGCTTTCCTTACTACACTGGACACATGGTAGTCAAAGTTTAGGCTAGTCAACTTGCATTCCCAAATCTCTTTACTGAGTTGTTACTTAGGGTATTATCATTTATACGATAGTCTGCAAGGATATCATTTTTTACTGAAGGGGATGATAAATTTTTGTTGTATAGAGTTTGAGTCAGTGGCTTTGGCACCAATCATTAGTCTGTGCAAGTCCCTCTTGAAGTATATTGACATCATTTTGGAATTCCGTGATTGCAGCTAATTTGTAGTCATCAGCAGATTTATCGCAGCCCCTCTGTTTTGGCCTGAACTTCTGAGAAGTATATTCAAACAATAGGGGGCCCAGCATTGACCCCTGTGGAGCCCCACTAGTGACAGGTCTGCTGGTTGAGGTAGGGTCCCCAACTTTGTGTGATCTGTCAGTGAGTCAATTAGCAACCCACCTGATGACTTAATGGTTGATATTCAAATGGAAGAGTTTATCAGTGATTCCCAAATGTGGGATTGTGTCAAAGGCCTTGTCTAAGTCAAGGAAGGTTGTATGCACCCATTTGCCTTAGTCTGTGGCTCTGGTGACATTTTCAAAGAAGTCCACCAGGTTTAGCAGACATGACCTGCCTTTGATAAAACCAAACTGTGTCAGATCAAGAGTTTGGAGATCACCTATATCCTTATTTATAAGTTCCATGATGATTCTTTCCATGTCCTTACAGATAAGCCTGGTTAAGCTTATGGGTCTGTAGTTACCAGGGTCTGTTGGTATACCGCCTTTATGAAAGGGGATGACATTTGCTGTTTTTCTTTCAGCAGGAACACAGCCAGTACTCAGGCTGTGATTGAAGAGAGTACTTAATGAAGTTGCTAACTCATGATGTGAAGTTGTTCTATCTCTCTGTTCATTCTTACTGATGGGTTCAAAGTCGATCCTCGGCTCTGACTCGGCCAACTGCAAAAGCTCGAGGTCTTCAACCAGCTGGAGGCCAACTCCCTATCCCATGATGCACTTTGTGCTTCCCTTAGATCTCATTTGCCGCTGTAACTAGATTGGGCGTTCACCAGCTCTGGCCAGTGAAAGTTATATATCTTACTCAGTTTTTTTTGGAAAGTTTCTTCAGTAGATAAGTGTATGTCATAAGTTTACTTTCTAAAGTAGTTTAGGCATTTTCTTAGTGTATTGTTGAATCCTTTTCTTAGTTTATCATCGTGGTGTATTTTTAGGCCTTAGTTATCTCCCTAACCCATAGGCTAGTTTTTCTTGTAAGGTTGTAGTAGTTCATATAAACCTTGTGTGTGATTTTAGAGCCCATTTAACTTAGAGGACTAGTACTTTGTGCCTTAGCATTATTGTGGCCGTTTTTGCTGTTCAGGCCTTGATATATTACATTTTCATTATTATCTCATTGCTAGTATTAGAGTTAGTATTGTTAATCCAAATAGTTGCTGTCGGTGTGTATAGTAGAAGTTACTGTTGTTGACAAGCCTGCTTTATTCTATAAGCTTCCTTTTTTGTCTAGCTGTTACTGTTAGTTGCCAAATAAGTCTCAACAGGAGAAGGAAAAATCCAAGTCTGGATTTAAAAAATGCCCCACATGTGGTCAAAAAATGTCCATCACTGTGGACATACTGATTGTGTATACTGTGTAGGTGAGGTTCACCTACAGGAAGACTGTTCCATATGCCACTCTTTTAATTCCAGAATGTTGAATGAACGTAAGAGAAAACTTGTTGGGATGGTGGCCTAATTGTTAAGGTCTTTACCTTACAGACACAAGGTGCAGGGTTTGAGTCTCACAAGAGATAATTAGCTAGGCTTAAAATGGCTCACAAGGGCAGTTAGCTTAGTACTAATCTATAAACCTATGAACTAATGGATAGAGGTCTATTGAAATCTTCTTTTCAGGAGTCCGTGGATAAGGACAACCGTGACAAGACACTCTAAAACTTATTTATTTTATTTTACATTTGTTTACTGGGAGAGTCTGACTGGGCATAAAACCCTTTTTCAGTGGAGGCCCGGGGAGAAAAGCTCCATTGTTAGTAAACTATTTTGTTAGTAGAAAGAAAATTGTATAATACAATAAAGAAATAAATAGTAACAGACATTCATAATGGTAAAAAGACTAGAACAGACTAAACTGGTCAAGTGGGAGATAGGACCGATTTAAATTCAATGCTCATTACTTATGCAATTAAAATTTTAAAATCTGTTAGTTCCATGGTTTGGGCTACCCATGCCCAGTCCATGTTCAATTCCAGGAATTGGTGAGGTGGGATTTAATGTGATGCTTGAAATTTTTTAAGCTAGTTATAGTTCTAATTTTAACTGGTAAGGCATTCCACAGTTTAGCAATGTAGTAGGCGTATAGAGAGTCACCTGAGCTATTTTTACTCCTGGTTACTTCAGTTATAGCTTTATTAGTGGATCTTAGTGGACCGGTACTTACATGGGGGTTGAGGAGGCCTTGTAGAGCTGATGTTTTATCAGGTTTATAGTATGTTTGGTGGGCGGTAGAGAGTTGTGTGAGAATGAGTTGGTGGGGTAGTTCGAAACAAGACAGTTGTCTTAGGGTCTTACAGTGATGGGATCTGAAGTAGTTAACTTCATTTGGTCTGCAACCTGTGGGTATCAGATCCGTCCTCGGATACGAGCCGGCAGCTTTACCTAGCTAAAAGATCCAAGCTCCTAGCTCCTCCCCCTACCCATAATCCCCTGCTACACATCCCCCATCCTCAGATCTAGTTTGCCGCGGCTTGTAGCGGCTTCTAGAGACGAGCTCTTAGGCGTGGGTGAGATATTTCCAGTTTGATAAAAAACGTTTAAAATCGTTTTTTTCTAATTTTCTTTGGTGTGTGTGTTTTGTTTAGCCCCCTTTATCGACTAATATATTTAGCGTATTTTTTTTGTGGTAAATTTACTTCAAATTTTGTTATATTCCCTCCCTCTAGTGCATGAGTGTGTGGTGTGAGGGCTGAAGGGCCTAAAGCCATTTTTTCTAAATGCACTGAGTGTGGTCATAAGCTGTCCCCAGCCGATGGCCACACTCAGTGCGTTATTTGCCTGGGGGTGGCCCATTTATCCACCAGCTGCCAGGTTTGTGCGGCTTTCAACCCCCGGGCTTTCAGGGGTAGGAGGAACAAGCTAATCCTTGCGGGATTGTTGCCCCTGGATTATTCTTCCTCCTCTCCCTCTAAGGCACTGGTCGCGGCTGCGGCTTCAGTGCCTTCCATTCCCCCTCCCTTGTTGGGGACTCAAACTCCCTCTGCTTCTCAGGGGGAGGGGGACTCTTCTTCCTCTTCTAAAGAAAAAAGGAGAGAGAAGGACCGGCACAAGCATAAAAGGCGGGCTGAGTCTCATCCCTCAGCCCCGCCAGCGAAGGTAGCTAGTCCCGCTAAGAGGGCCACTGGTTCTCCTCATTCTTGGCTCTGTTCTCCTTGCTTTTCCCCGGAGCCAGAAGAGGAGTACCGGTCTCCCTCAAGGTCCTCGAGGCGGCCCTCCAGGCCCGCCTCTACGACCTCCTCCATATCCACCAGAAGCTTGACCGGCACTGATTTGGACCGGATGATGCGTCGTTTTCTGCAGGCTCAAATGCAGATGGGGGTGCTCCAGCCTCCCCCCCCCCACTCTGGGGGGGGGAGCTCGGCCCCTTTCTTTACCCCGATCGCTCCTTCTCCGACCCGATTTAGGGTTTTGGAGTTTTCAGATCCATGCCGTTTCAGACCCGGGAAACCATCGGCGCCGACGGTCTTGATTACTTAGACGCCGACTATGCCTTCGAGTGTGTCAGATCCTAGCTCTCGGGGCCGAGAGCTGAGCTTCGGATCCGTGGGGGAAACTGTGTCTTCGGTGCCATTTAGGTCGGAGCACACTTCTCTCTTGGGTCTGACCGCTTTGGCTCCGACGCCGAACCCTCCATGGGAGTCGAGGGGGTTGCTCTCGGAGCCAGGGGAGAGCGGTTCGGCCTCGGCATTTGATGTAGTGGAGAGGGTACTGTTGAGGACTTCCAGATCCCCGGTCCGGGCTGTGGATCCATCTGTCACCCCTGTGCATTTCTGCCTGTCCTCCATCATCCGGCCACAGGGACAGCCTGCATCGGCGCTCCAATTGGCTCTCTTAGAGGAACAAGACCCCATAGGTGAGCCCTCCTCGGATAGCCCCAATGAGGTGGTTCCTCACAAACGGAAGTGCGAAAGGAGGCACCTGGACTACCCTGAGTCCCTCACGGAGGACACAGACTTGGAGGAAGGGGAAGGTTCCCCATGGTCACCCCCTGAGGATGTCTCCTTTGGAGACATCATGGAGATGTTACGAATCAGAGGAGGGTGGTCTGCCCAAAAACGTCCTCGGACGAGTCTGTGTTCCTGGAGGTGTGTGATGCAGCACCTTCTACTTCTTGGGTGTCCCCCCCCGGCTGACCCCCTGGTGGATTTAATTACCACCAGGGCTTGGAAGGAGCCGGACACCGTGGAGCCAGTCCCCAGAAGGCTAGACAAAATACTTAGTCCCCCTTCTGATAGGCTGGCATGGTCTTAAGGTTCTCCAGTGGATGCCATGGTGTTGGCGGCTGCCACCAAGAAGGAACTAGCACAGGAGAGTTCCTTGGTCCATCCTCCAGATGAGGAATCTCGGACGTTGGACCGCATTGGAAAGTGGATGTTTGCTTCAGCTACCTTCTCTGTAAGGGCGCTGAACTATATGGCACACGTCATCAGACTCCTACAAGACTTGATTAAGGAATACGCTGGAGACCCCCTGGAGTCCATGGCGGCAGAGGACAAACGCACCTTTTCGGCTCACATGGCCACTCTGAAATCTATTACTAACACATCTATGCGGCTACTCTTCCCATGCCATGGAGGTGGCGGCTAGAGCCAGCGGAGCAGGCATCGCTCTGCGGCACCATGCCTGGCTCTGCCTTTGCGATTTTGCAGAACCATTCAAGGCGTCCTTCGCGAACGCGCCCTTTGATGGTTCTACGCTCTTTGGCAAGACCGTCCGCGACACGCTGGTCTAAAGCGAGAAAAAACGGGAAGAGGTTGTCTGCTGTCGGGATCTGCTTCTCTAACCCCCAACGGTCCTTCTCGAGGAACCAGAGGGGACAAAAGATGATGTGGTTCCGGAAATTCTGTACTCTCCCTTCTAGCCCTATAAAACTTTTGTCTCCATTCTCTACATTAATTTTGCTCTTCCCCTTCTTATCAGCTTTTCCTTAGTTGCCTGGTGCCTGTTTCTCTTTCTCTTTCGTATTCTAATCTTCTTGCTTCCTTTCCCTCTGTCTGTATTCCCTTCCCTTTTTGAGTTGTCTTGTTGTGTGCTCTAAGGTTATCCTTCCCTACCTCTGCGTTCCTCTGTGTGGCTCTCTACCCTCCCCTTTCTATTTTTTCATAATAGTTAAGCATACTGTATATTCCATCTTGGCTGGCTCTACCAGACTAATTTCTTCCCTTTGTCAGTTACTTTGCATCAATATCTCTATAGTGTCCCGCTTAACTTTCTGTTCTAATCCCCCCTCTTTTTATATGGGCATGGCTTTTGCCAAATGTACTCTTGGGCTTTGTTTCCCCTTTCTTGGCTGCATTCTCCGTATGCCTCTATCTGGGAGTCTAATTGCTTTCTTCCCCCTATATTCTGCTTTACCTTTTCCTTTCTCATGTTTCCAAATCCTTATGTGCTCTCTTGCATATCATTGGTGACTGATTGCAAGTTATACCTATCCTTTTTCTTTTATTCTTCCCTGCACAAGTCTTAGTTCATTCGCCATGCTTTACTGACAAGTCCTGATTACATTGTACTCACTCTGTCATTTTTCTACTTCCTCCATCTCACCTCATTTATTTAATCATCTTATATTTATGCTTCATATTCCCTGCAGCTGTTCAAACCCCTTAGCTTCCTTTTAGCCACTTTACTTGATCGTCCTGTTTTTACTACCCCACCTTATCCTGTGTATTTAAAAAATCTTTCTCTTATACATCCTTTCCCTGTGTTCACTTTTTTATCTTGCTACCATATAAACATATTGTTCCCCTTCTAGAGTTTCATTGTACCACTCATTATGCTGTTTGTACGGACTTTTAATATAATCCTTTGTGTTGCCCACCTGCTTATCTATGTACTGTATATCCGATTTCTCTCATTAGTGTATTACACTTCCTTCTCTTTTTGCCTTTCTTCTTAGTCTTACTTTCTGCCGTCCTTCAGAGGCAGAGGAGGACAAGGTGGACGCCGGCCCAGAGGCAGAGGGGGGCCGAGGAATCTCGGGTCTCGAGAACCTTTCTCGGAGAGGCCCACACAACAGCCCTGAGGGCTTACCCGACTGTCCCTCTCTGGAGGCAGTCGGGGGGCATCTGTCGGAGCACCTCCAAACCTGGGAGTCCATTACTACGGATTATATCCAGAGGTTATTCCCCCTCCTTTGAAACGCCTCCCCGATGTCCCACCTGATCAAAGGGAGGCGGTAGCTTCAGAAATTTCGAAGCTATTAGAAAAAAGAGCCATCCAGCACATCCACCCAGGCCAGTCTGGATTGGGAAATTACTCCAGGTTCTTTTTAGTGCCAAAAAAGACGGGGGACCTGAGGCCTATCCTAGACCTCTCATCTCTAAACCTGTTCATCCCCAAAGAGAAATTCCAGATGGTCACTCTGCAATCTATTCTCTCCTTCCTACGGGAGAATGACTGGATGTGCTACATAGACCTCAAGGATGCGTACTACCACATTCTAATGGACAGACAATCAGGAGGTTCCTCTGCTTTCGGCTTGGAGCCAGTCACTGTCAGTTCAGGGCTCTTCTGTTCGGCCTCACCTCAGCCCCCAGGGTGTTCACCAAGGTCATGGCAGTGGTCGCAGCCCACCTGAGACTTCAGGGCATTCGATGTTTCCATACCTGGACGACTGGCTCCTCACCGCCTCCACCAGGCATCAGCTCTGCTCTGCCAGGGATTATACCCTGGCTCTTACTCAGCGTCTGGGTTTTACTGTAAACCTTCAAAAATCGTTCCTTCATCCGGTGCAGGTTCTGGAATTTATAGGGGCCAAGATAGATACACGTCACTCCAAGACCTTTCTAACAATAGACAGGTTGTGCAGTTTATCTCCATCTTTTGGCAATTCTCCAATCCCCAGCCCCACCTGTGGAATTAGTCCTGAGAGCTCTGGGCTCCATGGTGGCAGCCATTGGTCTGTCGCCCTTTGCGCGACTGCGCATGAGAATTCTTCAGTGGACTCTTCAGGTCCAATGGTCACTTTTACTGCACCCCTTGAACACCCCGATTCCCTTGGGCAGGGTTTGCAAGTACTCCCTTCTCTGGTGGCTTCAATCTCAGGAGCTGCAAGAGAGGAGACCGTTTGTCATCCCTATCCCCAAGCCACGTTGACCATGGACGCTTCACGCCTTGGGTGGGGGGGGCACGCTATGGGCAGAACCGTCCAAGGCACGTGGACTCCCTCAGAGACCGTTCTGCATATCGGTGTTCTGATGAGGGCGGTGCTTCTGGCGTTGCAAGCCCTACAAGACATTCTTCCTCCAGGAACTATTGCAATTCAGACAGACAAACATGGCTGTAGTCTGGTACATCACCAAACAGGGAGGAACCAGATCTTATCCCCTTTGCCGAGAGGCTATGAGAGGTTTGGAATGGGCGATCTCCACCAACCGCTTTCTGATAGCAACGCACATTCCGGGCCGGACAAATCCTTGCGGGCAAGCTAAGTCGCTTGATCCTCACATCGTACGAGTGGTCTCTAAACCCGTTGGTAGCGAAACAAATCTTCCTCAAATGGGGTCTACCTTGCTGTGATCTTTTTGTTTCTCCATCAAACACAAAGTGCAGTGAATTTTTTGCTCTAATTCCCCCAATAGGGGAGAGCCCCAGAGATGCTCTGGTTCATGCTTGGCCCCCCCCCGGTCTCCTTTATGCTTATCCCCCGCTTCTGGTCATGACAAAGTTCCTGCAGAAAGCCCATCGGTTGGGGAGCAAGATAATCCTTATAGCCCCATTCAGGCCTCGCCAGATCTGGTTCCCTTACCCTGCGGTCTCACAGTGTAGTTCCTCCTTGGATCCCATTCCAGATCTAATTTCTCATCCTGCGGGATTACAACCCCCAAACCTGGGCGACCTCAAGCTCATGGCTTGGTTGATCCAGTTCCGCTGATAGCAAGGACTCCCGGTATCTCGTCACCAGTGAAAGCTATTCTGGTAGCAGCACACAAACCTTCTACCAGAAAAATCTACAGCAGTAAATGGAAACGTTTTTCCATCTGGGCCAAAGACAGGGGCTTAGACCCCTTTACTGTCCCTATTCCGACGATTCTTGATTTTCTGTCCCATATCTTTCATCAGGGAACCACTGCATATACGGTTAAAGTACAGTTGGCAACCATCTCTCATTTTCATGTTGGGAATTATGTAGGATAAAGGCGCCTTTCTGTTAAAACCGCCAGTTAAGTCTGCGGTCCCACCATGGGACTTAACATTGGTCCTACAGGCTTTGACGGGCCCTCCTTTCGAACCAGCTGCTTCTGCTCAGTTGAAATTTTTATCTTGGAAAACAGCCTTCTTGATTGTAATAACTTCAGCCAGGAGAGTGTCTGAGCTTCAAGCCCTCTGTATGAAACCCCCTTACCTAATATTTCATAAGAACAGAGTTTCTCTCAGGACTACTCCTTCCTTCCTCCCTAAAGTAGCCTCTGAGTCGAATATTAATCAGTCTATTAATCTGCCAGTGTTTTTCCCCAATTTCCAGAACAAAGTGGAGTACACATTACACAAATTGGATATACATAGACAACTGCGTTTTTATTTGCACAGGACAGCGACCAACCGCAAATCTGATCAATTGTTTGTGTCCTTTGCCAAGTCTTCTCTAGGTAAACATATTACCAAAGTTACTTTAGCCAACTGGATTTCACAATGCATCATTCAGGCCTATTTAGCTTCAAACTAACCGGTACCTGTGGGAATCCATGCTCATTCAACCAGATCCATAGCTATCTCTGCAGCTTTCTGGTCTAGAGCCCCTATAGACGGCATATGTTCAGCAGCTACTTGGTCCTCCTCTCATACATTCATTTCCCATTATAAATTGGATATGATGTCCAGGAGTAGGGCTTCCTTTGGCTCCGTGGTGCTCTGGAATATTCTTCCTTGAGGGCCGCCCAAGGTTTCTAGGTAGCTGGGGACTCTGTCCCACAGGTTGCAGACCAAATGAAGTTAACTACTTCAGATAAAGAAGTTATGTACTCACCATAACGTTCCATCTGAGTAGGTAACTTCATTGGTCTGCAACCGACCCCCCCCCCCTCCATTCCCCCTAACCAGTTTCGTGCTTCTTAACCATAGGATAGGATTGCTCATGCTGTTAGGCAGTAGGTTACTGGCCTCTTTCGAGGGTCTTGTGAAGTTTTTATAGGCAAATTTGATCTGAGGATGGGGGATGTGTAGCAGGGGATTATGGGTAGGGGAGGAGTTAGGAGCTCGGATCTTTTAGCTAGGTAAAGCTGCCGGCTCTGATCCGAGGGCGGATCCGATACCTACAGGTTGCAGACAAATGAAGTTACCTACTCTGATGGAACGTTATGGTGAGTACATAACTTCTTTTTCTAGAAGGACAACTAGTGGCAAATTTAGCTGTCTTATTATAGCAGGAATCTAGCTTGATTAGGTTTGATTTGGAGAGGTTGGTAAGGATGGGTGAGGCATATAGTAAAGTTGACAGAAGATGAGTTCTGGCTGTGGTTATTCTGGAGTTTGTGGTTAGGTAGTTTCTGCATCTGTATAAGGTACCTATTTTCTTGTGTACTTGTTTTACAGTCTGGGCAATGTCTAAATTGAACTTCAGATTTTGATCAATAACGACACTAAGCAGTTGGGTGGATGGTACTGGTTCAATCAAAGTCTTATTACTGGATGTGATGTTGAAGGAAGTGGATTGGGTTTTGAATTTAGTGGAGTGGAACAGTATGAGTTTAGTTTTATTTGGGTTCAAGATTAATTGGGCATCTGCCAACCATGATTCAATAGCATTGAAGGCTGTTTGGGTTAAGTTCTGTAATTCAGGTAGAGATGGGGCAGAACATATGACATTGGAGTCATCTGCATACTGTATAAGGGTGGCTAGAGTTGCAGCATTATTGAGGTTATTTCTAAACAGGTTAAAAAGGAGGGGGCCGAGAATAGAACCTTGAGGCATGCCCATAGTCACTGGTAGTAAGGGCGAAAGAGCCTTGTTCCACCATACCGCTTGTTGCCGATCTATGAGGTAGCTCTGAAACCAGGCTAGAGTGGAGTAGCTTAGGTTCAGTTTGTACAAGGCAGTCAGCAGTTTGTTGAGACACTGTATCAAAGTATTTTGATAAGTCTAAAAAGATTGCTGATACTAGCTCACCTTTATTTCTAAGTGGGCTGATGGCATTAGTGAAGCTAATAAGGGCTGTTGTAGTACTATGGTAGGGGCAAAAGCCGTGCTGAGTAGTTATAAGTAATTTATTGTCTAGGAGATGGTTAAGTATTTGGGTGTGAACACATTTTTCAAGGATTCTTGATAGAGGTGATAGGATTGCTATGGGCCGATAGAGAAGTCGGTGGAGGGACCTCCTTTGTGTAGGGGTATGATGTTAGCAATTTCCCAGAGAGTGGGAATGTGTTGCTCAGATATGGAATGGTTAATTAGGGAAACTGGATAGGAGATGGCTTCAGCTGCTATTTTTAAGTATGTTGAGGGTAGGTTCTCAGCTGCCAGGTTTGTGGGTTTTAGCCTGAATAGGTATTTGTGTATGTTGTGGGTTGGGACTGGTTTTAAGGAGAATGTGTTATCTAGTAGAGAGGTTAGGTTGATGGGCAGTGATGGGAAGATGTCCTTCAAGAATGCAACTGCAGTCACAACATATGGGTTGTCCTGCCTCAGGCAGCCCTCGGTCGGCCGAATTCCAAAGTCTGGGTCCGGCGTCGGCTGGTGTCGCCTCCTCTCCGACGTCACAATGGCTGGAGTATAAAGGCATCGGCCGACGCCATCTTCTTCAGTCTTTCTTGCCGCGCGGTGCCCGAAGCAGAAGCAGTTCGCAAGTGCCGGTCGGTCAGCTCCTGTGTTTTCAGTACCGAAGTCATCTAAAGCTAAGTACCCCGTTGGGGAACATTTTTTCTTGCCTCAGCCGATGTCAGAACAAATTGAGAAAGTTAATAATTGTTTGTCTTGTGGTAAACAAATACCTCATAAGGACTTCCATTCTTACTGTCTTCCTTGCCTGGGCCCAGACCACGATGTCTCGGCCTGTGCTGCCTGTGCTTGCTTTAATAAGCGCACTCTCAGGCGCCGGGCAGAATTTGCTGAAGACTTTTTTGGCGAATCCTTCGCATATACCATGCCGTCGGATCTACCGACAGCTCAATCTTCCAAAAAACGGAAGGACCGGGACCGGCATCCTCGACCCACGTCCTCTACCGATACTACTCCTAGACCCTCCGCTAGTGCTACGGTCCCTGCGGAAGCGGTAATTTAGCCGCTCCAGGCCGACGACACAGCGTTAACTAGTCCTTCGGTCCCGGAGACCTCTCTGGTGCCGGTTGTTGATTTTCCTCCGGATACCGAAGTTCTTGATTTACCCGACACCATTCCGGTGGACAAGGTCACTCCTGCATGTGGGGCTGCTAGGCCTCCTGTATCTATGTCCATCAAGGCCTTTGCATGTGCTAAGGCCGCCAGCCAGGCCAAGGCCCATCCTAAACCTGCTGTCCAGGCCCCCTCTTCTGATAAACAGATTATGTCTCTTGCTGCAGACCTTATTTCCCTTATCAGGGGGTCTCAGCCTCACCCATACAGAGGTTCTCAGCCTCCTGCAGAGAAAAGGCCTAGAACTGAGCAGACTGAAAACCTCTCTTCAGATGAGGCCTCTGGGGATTCTGAGCATTCAGGTATTCAAGAAGAATCCTTTCAGGCCTATGAGGACTCTGATGCTGAGGAATCAATCCCCTCTGCCTCTCCTCCAGAGGATTTCTCTTTTGGTGAAGTCCTGCACTCAATGAGGGAACATTTCCAATGGCAGGGTCAGGAATTCTCTGATTCCAGGAAAAGGCTCCGTACCTTCCTAAAACTTCCCCAGCATAGACCTTTAGCTATTCCTCCTGTGATGGATATTTTGGATGATGTTTTCTCCGATTCCAGTGCTAACCCTGACTCTCTCCCCCTTGCTCCTGTCAAGCCAGACAGATATTACAGAGTCCCTGACACTCACAAACATCTCTTTAAGGCCCACACCGTGGATTTAGAAACTATTTTGCAGGGTCCCAAGGGAGTGGCTACCTCCACAGCCAAGATTTCCTTTGCCAGCGGACAGGGAAGCTAGGTCTATGGAGAGATGGGGTAAAAAAGTTTATACCTCTACCACCCTAGCCATGAGTCACTTAATTGCCTTTTTCATATGTTTCAGTGCCAGGATTTTTTACTGGATGATTTACAGAAAAAGTTAGCCTCTCCTGAGCCTATTGATAGAAAGGCATTGCAGGATCACATACATAACACTCAGCAGGTTAACAATCATTTTCTTCAGTGTGGTTATGATGCATTGGAGGCTTCATGTAGGGCAGCCATGACTGGGGCTGTGATACGTAGACATGCTTGGTTAAAAGATCAGCCACTGCCAGACCATGTCAAAGTAAAGTTACTTGATGCACCTCTGGAGAAACAGAAACTTTTCGGTGCTAATGCACAAGATGTGTTGAAGTCCATTGAGGAAAAAGCTAAGTTAGTACAGACAGTCAAGGATTTCCTCCAGGTTCAGCCACCCAGATTCAGTAGAAACTGGCCTTCAAAGAATTGGTCCTTCCCAGACTCGGACAAGTTTCAAAGGGGAAACAACAGGCGTGGCTGAGGCCAATACCGAGGCTCCTACAGGGGCCGCCAATGGCAACCTACAAATCAAAGAAGTGCTGCAGCCAGTCCAGCTGCACCACAAGGACAATCACAATGACTTGACTTTCATACCGCCTACAAGGGCTCAGAGAGAAGCACCCTTGGGCGGAAAATTATCCTTATTCTCAAAAAACTGGCATATCTTATCCAAGGACAACTGGATTCTGGATTTAATAGACAAGGGTTACAGATTCCACTTCCATACTTTACCTACAAGATAAGGCATGCCAAACCTGCCACTCCATCATAGGGCAGAGGCACTCATTCAAATTTCAAAGCTATTAAGTATAAAAGCAATAGAAAAGGTACCTCCTCAGGAACAAGGCCAGGGATTTTATTCAATACTGTTCCTTGTTCCAAGAAAGGAAAACAAATGGAGGCCTATACTGGACTTGTCTACTCTAAATACCTTTCTCATTGTGCCAAAGTTCAAAATGCTGACTTTACAGCAACTCCTTTCCATGTCTGCAAAAAGAATTCTTGTGGTGGGCTCAAGCAAGTCAATCAAGCAAAGGCATGTCTTTCAACAGGCCTCAAGCAGGACAAATAATTACAACAGACGCCTCAGATCATGGATGGGGGGCGCACATGGAGGGCAGATGCGTTCAAGGTCAATGGACACCAAGGGAAAGACATCTGCACATAAACCAAAAAGAGATGTTGGCAGTGATGCATGCAATCGAGAGTTTCGAAAAATCACTGCAACAAGGACATTTACTAATAAGGACAGACAACACCACTGTCATGTGGTATATAAACAAGCAGGGAGGAACTCATTCATACCCCCTCTGCAGGCTAACAATGATTCTCTGGGAAAAAGCACTGAGTCTGAAGATACAACTGCAATCCCAGTTTGTGCCAGGCAAGGACAATGTACTGGCGGACAAGCTGAGCAGAAACTTCTTGGATCCACACGAATGGATGCTGCATCCCCACATTTTCTCACAAATAACAAAGACATGGGGAAGACCGGACATAGATCTCTTTGCGTCTCACATGAATCATCACCTGGAAAGGTTCTGTACCAGAACCCACCATCCTCTAGCCTGGACAACGGATGCTCTTTCCTTCAGCTGGAATTCCCTAAAAATGTATGCATTCCCTCCTCTGCCACTGTTGACCAAGGTGATCCTGAAGATCAAAGCAGAACAAACAGGCATTTTGATAGCTCCAGACTGGCCAAAGCAACACTGGTACCCATTGCTGCTGAGCATAACTCGGACCAAACCGTGGCCTCTGCCCCTATGGTCCCTGCTCCTAACACAACACAACTACAGGACTGTTCACCAAAACCTGAAAACATTACATCTGACAGCCTGGAGGTTACCTTAACTCCTTCCGCTTCCACTCTTTCCAAGGCAGTTCAAGACATCTTATTGGAAGCACGCAGACCTTCCACCAGAAAAACCTATTCAGCCAAGTGGAAGAGATTCAGCATCTGGGCTGCCAACAGGGGTCAGGATGCAACAGTACTGAATATACCTCAGATATTGGAATACTTGGCAGAAATGTTTCACTCTGGACTCTCATATTCTTCCATAAAGATTCATGCCTCAGCAATCTCAGCAAGATACAATTGTGATCCACCAGTGTTCTCACATCCTCTGCTAAGATAGTTCCTAAGAGGAATAAAGAATATCAAGCCTCCCAGAAAACAACCAATTCCTGCATGGGACCTCAATTTTGTATTGGAAAAATTAACTCTTCCTCCCTTTGAGCCAGCAGCAACCTCAGAGATACAATTTCTATCATGGAAAATGTTTTTTCTATTGGCAGTCACATCAGCAAGAAGAGTTTCGGAGATACAGGCACTCATGGCAGTACCTCCTTTCCTCATTTTTCATCAGGACAGAGTCTCTCTAAGAACAAATCCTTCTTTCATGCCAAAGGTAATTTCCAGGGTGTCTCTAAATCAAGCTATTCACCTTCCTACTTTCTTCCCCAATCCTCAAAATAGAGGGGAAAGACTGCTACATACCTTGGACATACACAGGCAACTACGCTACTACTTGGACAGAACTAAGGCCACCAGAAAGTCTGACCAGTTGTTTGTAGCCTATGCTGCTGGAAAACAGGGAAAAGCAATCTCCAAGCAAACAATTTCAAAATGGATTGGACACTGCATCAGATTCTGCTATTCTTACCATGGAAAAAGTGTGCCAGCCAATATTAGGCCACATTCCACCAGAGCTATAGCCACATCCACAGCTTTCCTAAGAGGAGTGGCTACAAAGGACATTCTAGAGGCTGCTACATGGAGCTCCGTGCATACATTTACCAAACACTACAACCTGCCTTTATACTCCAGTTCCCGAGCAGGCTTTGCTTCGGCAGTCTTGCAGGGCATTTTAGCTACACCATCCTTTTCTTAGCTCCATCCACCCCCAGCTTGGCTATGGTATTCAACCCATATGTTATGACTGCAGTTGCATTCTTGAAGGACATAGTACAGTTTTGTACCTACCATAAATGTAGATGTCCGATAGATATGCAACTGCAGTCGGATTTTCCCTCCCTCCTTCCCCTCTTATCCTTCTTTATGGGTCCATTCCCCCTATTCCTATTCCCCCTATTCCTATTAGCTGGGGGTATCTCCTATGGTGTATCTCTTTATTACTGTTCTGCATGTCTGGAATTGTTTATCCATTCACCAAATTTAGCCTTCCTAGGAGGGCATCTGGCATCTGGGGCAAGAAACACTGAAGAAGATGGCATCGTCCGATGCCTTTATACTCCAGCCGTTGTGACGTCGGAGTGGAGGCGACACCAGCTGACACCGGACCCAGACTTTGGAATTCGGCCGACTGAGGGCTGCCTGAGGCAGGACAACCCATATGTTATGACTGCAGTTGCATATCTATCGGACATCTACATTTATGGTAGGTACAAAACTGTACTTTTTGGTTAGTAAGGATTTTGATGGAGTTAATGAAGTATTTATTAAACTGGGTAGCAATACATTCTAGGGGATTACTTGCCGTTGTTTGACCTGGTCGTAGTATTTTAAAGTGGTCCAGAATTTTTTAGGATTATTTTGGTATTTAGCGTGTAAGCTAGTATAGTAATTCTTCTTATGAAGTCTTATTTTGGTTTTGGCTTTATTTCTTAACTGGAGATACTTCTGATGAGTAACTATTGATTTTTTGTGGGTCCATTCGTGCCACGCTTTATCCCTTTCTTTTAGGAGTGATTTTTGTCTGTTTAGTGAGCCAAGGAGAGTAATTTGATTTTGCTCGTATTGTCCTGATAGGGGCCATGTTATTTAAGATATTTAAAAATGTGGTGGTAAAGTAGTCAACTGCACTGTCCAGGGATAAAGTTTTGAGGGTTTCCCAGTTGCAGAGCTTAAGGGATGTTATGAAATCTTGAGGCCTGAAATTTTTGCTTTTGCAAATTTGGTAAGTAGATGGGTTTTGCCTGATGACATATAATGTATGTTGGGAGGTGGTCACTGAGTGAATCGGGGAGGGTACCAGAACTATAGGAAAGTGTGGAGTAGTTGGTGAGAATTCAGTCAAGGATGGTTTCGTTTTTAGTAGTTTTATCAAACCTTATTGTGGTTTGAATTAATTGGGTAAAGCCGTAGATGTTGATATGGGTGGTAGGGTGGTCAGAGTTGCAGGAGTACCAGTTAATATTAAAGTCCCCCTGTATAATGGCCTCTTGTGGGAGATTATTGGAGGGCCATTGTAGGATGGTTTCAGGTTTGTCTATGTTGTTGCTAGGAGGAATATAGGTACCTATGATGTCGATATTTTTATTTTGGTTGAGTTTTATTTTAGCCAAGAATATTTCTAAGTTGGAGATATGGGGGGGGGGGTTAAGGTTAACCCTCTCTAATGTTAGATGGTTTTTGAAGATCAGGGCTATACCGCCACCCCTTTTTGTTTTCCTATCTTGTCTGAGAATGCTGTAGCCAGTGAGAAGAATTTCATTATCAAGGGTATCTGGTTTGAGCCAGGTTTCTGTCAGAAGGACTATGTCAGGGGAATATAGAGATAGGCTTACATGATTTTCTTGTATTTTGTTTAAAATGCTTCTTATGTTTAAGTTTATTATAAGTAGATCATTACTTTTTCTGTGGATATTAAGAGAGTGGTTTTGAGCACTGATTGTCTTGTCCAGAAAGGGTGAGGGTCTGGGGTTGGGGTGAATGTCTCCACTGAGTAGGATGGCTGTTAAGTAGTTGTTCTTTAGGTATTTGAGTATTAGTTTATTGTGTTG